>NW_026869081.1:287089-390444 GCF_020745735.1 Hemiscyllium ocellatum | reverse complement strand
CCTCTGGGGCTCCGGTTTCCTCCTGCATGCTAAAGATGTGCGGGTCAGGTGAATTGGCCATGCTAAAATTGCCCCTAGTGTACTGGTATGGGTGGGGTGCACTTCGGCGAATCGTTGTGGCCTTGTTGGGCCGAAGGGCCTGTTTGTAGACTGTAAATCTAATCTAAAAATAAACCTCCATTTAACTGGAATACTTGCCTTTTTGACTGGAAGAATGGGGCACTCACGGTGATTATCCACAGGGAATTACACTTCATCCTTCAGGACGGAGTTCAACGACTGGAGTAATTCCTTTTCCCTCGGGTTTTAACGAGTCTTTTGTTCTGCAAGATCGATACTGAGACTTCGGGATTATTCTTTGGATTCAAGGCTTCGTATGAACCCACATCACGTTTGTCTTTTGCCCTGCACTCAGTAGGGACCCTACTAATCTTGGATCCGAAACATCTACCGTGCTCAACACTAGGCTACCCCTCTTGGCGGGTTACGGACTGCCCGATCTGCCTGAGTTAGCCAATTTAGTTTCTCCATATATGTCCTTATATCTGCACTGAAGCAGATATGCACATCGTCCCTGAAGACACAAGCTTTGTTTTTTTTTGTGCCAGTAGTACCCATGGTCCGAATCCTGCCCACATTACACTGGATGTGTTCGCCAATGGTACTGGATAGGAGTAGCGTTCCACATCAAAAAAATGGGTTCTATTTGCCCGACAGATATTTTTGGATAAGTTTACACTGACCGCACATCTGTGATCGTTCTAATAAAATTTGCACAATATAACTGACCTGGTAAAACATTCTCCTAAAAAAATCCCTCTCATATGATTTGTAGGCCATGACGGTTTATGCGTGTGAGCAGGCCTCATATCTCCAGCAAGAAATCGGGGTTAATGGGATTAATATGGTTACTTGCAACCTGGGCGAGCGAATCGCTCACTGAACTTATGGCTCTCTGGGTAATCATCACTCATAAGCCATGCATCAGGAGTCGTAGAGTGGATTTTACAGCCTGCACTGGTAATCTTCTTTTTGTATTACCTGCAAGCCTGTCGAGGGTACTGCACAAATCCGACCACAGACTCACTATGAGATCGCCAGCTGTCAGATTTAAAGAACAGAATTCCGAGAAATGAAATGAGATTTGGAATGTTTCACCATTACTGGTTTCACACCATAGGGGTGCTGTTCATCTCTCCGTGTCATGAATCCTGATGCATCCATTGCGTCGACTCTCTCAACGGCGAGATTTAAGTACTGAATATGTTTCCCTGTATCTACCAAAATGGTAACTGGTGCACCTTCCACAATAATACAATTTCCCTTGATAATAGAATTCGCTTCTTCTTATCAACACTTCAATGTCAGGGACCTGAAATATTCGAGTTCCTTTCCAGATACAGAGTTTGTTTTTTCCCCATTCTTGTCTGGTGATATGGTCGTTTACTGGCTTGTAAGTCTGCCATTAGTTCGGTTTAACTTTACATTTTTTTTCTTTCTGTCTGCAATACTTGCCTCTGCAAAGTCAGGTTCTTACTTCTTTGTTTCCCTGTGCTTTTATTGGTTTCGAAATAAATGCTAATTTCCCATTACAATGGACAGCACATTATTTATTCAGGTCGCTGCACAGCGAGGGCCGAAGGCCTGCACTGCATTGTAACGTTCTATGTTGTAAGCTACATTTCTGCTAGTTTCTCATGTCTCTCATCACATGTGGAAGCTTCCAGTCACATCTTCCAGAGATTTGTCTGCACTTCGTTCAATAGAAGCAACTGCATTTCCTGCTCAGAATGTGATATTTCTGCAATGGAGAGAGGAAAACAGAGTCGTGAGACAAACTGAGATTACTTGCGTTCTGTCCAGAATCAACAAAAACTATCCCGATCTTCCAGTCTCCTGTAACTTCACATTACACTGTTTTCCCACCCTTCAGGTTCTTTGCCTGTATTCCTGATGAGGGCTGTTGCCCGAAACGTCGATTTTGCTGCTCCTCGGATGCTCCTGAACTACTGTACAATTCCAGCCACACTCTAATCGAGACACTGTGTTCCCAGGCCACTATTTCCAGTCTCTGGTTTGCTGCAGTGCTCCTTCAAGGAATAACTCAAGCTGGAATACCTTCAACTCTTTTTATACAGACAGACCATGCAAACGTTAGGACCCAACATCGAGTTCAATCATTTTAGAACCCGTCCGCCCTCTTCCACATTCTCCACCCACCCGTCCATCCCATCAATTCCGAGACAGATCATTGACTCGAATGTTACTTTCCTTTTCATGAGATATGGACACTAGCCGTTGATTTTGTTCAGACCTTTTGGCTTTACTTCAGGGAACTTTGCTTGTCCGTTGCAATCGCCAGTTGCTGGAAGCTTCTGATTGCAGGATGAGATATTCAGAGGAGATGACAGGAATGGCAAGGGCTGGACCATTTCCATTGTGAAGGTAGACGAGCTAGGTTGGGGGATGTTTATCGAAGAGCAGAGAAGGCTCTTTGAGTAACCGATTAACGTGCACATTTTATGAAAAGGATATATATGTATGAGAAGGGATCAGACTATATTTGGAAGGAATACAGTGGCATAAATGAAATACAGTAGACAAGATGTTTTGAGGAGAATTTGCGACAATGCTTTCACCAGTAGAGTGTTGCGAATCTGGAAATCATTATCTGAGCATGTGGTAAAGCTACGTGTCATGAGAACATTCCAGCAGTCTGTAGACGTACATTTGAAGAGCCAGAGCACACGTGGATAAGGAACAGGTACTGGAAAGTGTAACCAGGACAGACAGATGCGAGATGGGTGTCCTGAACGCAATGGGTCAAACACAAATTTGTGTGTTCAAAGGCAATCGCAGGCGTGGCTCTGTGGCGCAATGGATAGCGCGTTGGACTTCTATGTCACTGCTCAGATTGTAATTCAAAGGTTGTGGGTTCGAGTCCCATCAGAGTCGACTTTTAGTTTATGGTTTGGAAGATGGTCAGAGCAGACTCAGCTGCTCATCTGCAAAACCAACAATATTCGTGCAGAAAACCCAACTGTCTCGAAACGAAATATTTTCCTCTCACAAGTTTAAATTTTTGATGTCTATTTATGATAGAGATCAATAAACATCTGTTAGTCAGTAGACAACACGATGATGCGGATAGGCTGGAAAAAGACACAAAATTGTTGTGTCAGCCATGATGATATTGAATCATGGAGCGGGGCCAATCGGTATTAACAATGGGCTCCTTTGTGTCTGTGCCATTTTGGTCCAGATTTTTTAAAAATCGTAATGATAACAATATGAATTAAACACCACGAAATATTTTGGTCTCACCTCCACATCCCTTCCCTTCCAACTGGAATAGACAGCTCTTGTTTTAGCTTTAGATCAGACTGTGGAGAATTCTGACAAGTTCTCCTTCAGACTGAATGTTGCTTCGCATGGGTTTCAAAGTGGATACATGGAGCAAGCAAATGCATGGAATCAGGTGCTTCTGGGGCAGATTTCCCCTTTGCTGGGCTGGAATTCTGGCCAAGTATGGTAATGAACGTGAAGTTCTGACATTTTGAATCTTACTCTGGATTCTTGCGTCTTCAGCAATTAAATCGGAATTCACGTTGCCCTTGCATAACATTATTCAATCTTCACTGTTTATAAAAACCATGCCACGTCCTCGTGGGTGCAGTATGCTGAATATTGTTGTCGTTTTGTGCAGTGTGGGTCGATGTGTCATATGAACATGCCGATGGAAGTTGGTGAAATTTCAGTGAATCGAATTCCCTGACGAAGTGAAACCGATCGAAGGAAAACCCAGTCCAGTGGCGAAATGACATTTCTGGTGATCAACACAGGACACCACTGTAAACGTACGCAGCATTCAATAAGTCGATTTCCGCCACATTTTTCTATGCCACATTTCCACCACATTCTGGACATTATTGTAATCTCTACGCTCTCACATTCCATAGGAAGAACATTCAAATGGCCAACTATCCATTACTAATGTCCTGAATTCACACACACATGCACATATATGCGCATATTTATATATCCACACAGATATAAATGTATGTGTGCATGCATGTATATGTCTGTGCAAAAATATTTAAAAGTTACCAAAGAACGTTGAGTAAAACAACATTTATTCTAAAAAAAATATGATTTCTTGGAGTGCTCTGTCCTTAGGAAATGCCTCAGTTACTTAAGACAGCCATAAATACTCCCTGAGTGAATATCCAACACTCAATAGAGATACAGAGGTGATTTCTGCAAACAATGACGTCTTTCATACCGCTGATCCTGCGCTGTGTTAAATTCTGGAAAGGATGTTCAGCTCTTTACATATTACCGGTGTTGCTGCAAGCTCGCACAGGCCATTAAAGCAGTCCACAAAATATTAGATTTAACTCATTGGACATTTTGACTGTTACCAGAAAAACTGGAATCGAAACGATAACGATGTTTTAAGTATTGCTGTGAAGATTACAGAATTGCAGTAGGAATATTTTTCGTGTCTTGTTACAGGATATTTTTGGGGGAGATGAGTGAGCAGCATATGGACTCACTCCCTTCTCTGTGATTGCAGCCAAATATTCCAATGCAACACATGAAAGGATAAAGGTGCATTACATTAGCAGGTCAGTTCCCACTCACGATAGTATAGTTTCACTTTGATTATCGCCATCGTCTAAAGTATTAGCTGAGTTGGGAGATCATGATCCTGAGGGTATGCTGAGACATTGCGAGAATTAATCCCACACTGTTGGCTTCACTTTATATCATAAACCAGTTATGCAGCGGACTGAGCTAACTGGCTTCCCTTTCATGCTCAGTTTTTTGTACAATTTATAGAAGTTCACGTGGAACAAGCTGCTGAACCTTTCCTCACAATCAGCACATGCTGTACTTAGTCCTACAGTTGAAGGTGTTATGAGCTTTCTATCCAATTAACTTTAACCAATTACAGAGTGTGCACGTAACGCGTACCCATCATGACCGCCCGGACACCCTGTCATGGTGAAATTCATTCCTCGCGTGTCTGCACGTGTCTTCACAAATATATTAGGATCAGCTTCTCAATAATCTTTCCAGCGAAGAAGAAATCGTTTTTCGAATTCAACTGCTGTAGAAGGAAAAGGATAACTTTCCAAACTTCTCTTTGTCATTCATCGCTGGTTTTGAAGTTCTAAAGTTTTGATATAGATACATCCAAATGAAGGCATTTCCCTCCTGTTTACTCTCACCAAATTCTCATCGCCTGGAAACCTTCCATACGGACACAACTCAGTTTTACCTGGTGTCACGCCACATGATCTATTCGTTTTTTCCACCAACCCATGAAACCACGCCTTGTCTTTTCAAATGGCATTACCCCTCACTACATCGATGGCTTCCTTTACATTTTTTTGTTTCCAAGTAAACACTGTCCATTCTTCCTGACGTCTTTTCATTACAGTCATTGCCATCCATGTTTTTTATTATCTCTTTATATCCCTGTATAGCCAATGTTGGGAAAGGATGCTGGGTCCAATGCAGCACATTAAAACTCAGTCTAATGCTGTGTACTGCCATTACCAATGTAAGGAAAATAGATGCTAGTTCAGGCAAAAGGGAATCCGTTGGTTGTCGTGTAATGGATCAATCCTTGACTGGGAAGTGACTGTTTTTCCTCACTTTTCTCCTGGTCTGAACATTTGCTAAAGCAACACACTAAGGGACATAGAATGACTATAGTTCAGAAACTGGCTATTCATTGCAAACATGCACACCCAGTCCTCCAGGGATTAACGCTCACAGAACAATTTTTCTCTTCATTTGCACCTGAAGTTCGCACCTTACTGACAGTCAACCCAGTTGTAGGCAAATCATATCTCTGGCGCTGTGAGGCAGCAGTGATAACCAGTGAACCACCTTATGGCCGTGTACAATATTGCAAGGCACATGTGGACGCGTTTGTCATGTGATTCCTGTCAAAGATGCTCTACTTTGTTGTTACCCTGACCAGGAACAATAAATTCTGATTCCCTGACCTAGAAATGAACCCAAACCACAGCGGTGAAAGTGCTGCATCGGAACCACTGGTCGACCAGGTAGGACGGCATGTGCAATTGTGTCTTCTCTTAACAGCATAGCTTTCTTTTCCTGTGATGAGACATTTCTATCGAAAAAGAATGTTCGTGACACCGTGCTTTTACAGCACAGAATAATACATCATGTCAGTACCAGTCATCAAACATCCATCCATTCTCCTTTCCAGTTACCACTACTTGGTCCACAGCCTGACGTCTGAAGTGTTCATCTCAATGAGACTTTCCATGCAAAGTTTTAATTTCAAATGAACCAGCGACAGAGACTGAAGTCAGATACCGTCACGTTTGTTCATGACCTGGCGGAGAACTGAACCTCATTTTGACCCATAGATGGAACTATACAGACACATCTTTTGAGAGTGACAAAGGCCTCAGGACATCCCAACTAACATAAAATGAGGAATTGAACCGTTTGGCCTCTCTTTCTTCATTACTAGCTTTAAAATCCGATTCTGTTGACAAAAGCAGAGGTGTAAACTGACAGGAGGCTGTCCTTCGAAGACTGCCCCAATCGTGAATATTTGGTATCTGCAAACCGTCGATGTATCCACCTGTGAGGCAGACTGGCTAGCTGTGCTCTTCCATCCTCTGACTGGTTTAATTTGGATTCCAGCGCATTCCTGTCTCTACATAAGGAACAGGAGCATACAGCCGCATTCCTGTAAGTTTTCGTTCCCCCATTGTTTCACCATTAGTTTACTGCTTCTAATGAGTCACGTTTTTCTTCCTGCCAAACGAAGGCATTCTTCGCATCAGAAGATTGACATCCACAATATCCTCAGGGGAAAAACACGGATGTGGACTTCCAAACTGAAATGGCTGAGGCCTGGTCTGCGCAAAAAATGACTTTCAGCTTTTCCTTCAAAAATAAGTCCTAACAACACACACAATGCACCTTCGGATGCTTGTTGCAAAGTTGTAAGGAAATTCAGCAAGGCTGCCGTGAGAATGGAGGTTACAACCGCTGGTTTACAAAACCAGCCTCGAACCACTGAGTTATAGAAGAACTAAATTCTGAGTCGTTTTGAGTCTGACAAAAGATGATGACCTCGAGCAGAACAAATTCGTTCAAATCAGTTTTGTGATACAAATTTCGTTTTATGTGACAAAATACGCCTTGAAACCCACTTCTTTGATCGCTTGTTTGATGTCACACTTTGTCAGCTTCCCAAGTTTTCATAATGGAACAGGGATCAACATTTGTATAACCTCCCGGCAGACTAAAATCTTTGACGTTTCTATTATGATTTTGGTGCTAGACAGTGACATCCTGAAAATAGGAACAGAAGTGTTTCAGATGGGAAAGAAAGCAAATCGAACTCTGGCCTTCATCGGTCACAACGTTTGGTATCGTGATTTGCATCTGATGTTGTAATTGTATAAAACTTCTGTTTGGCCACATTTGGAGTACTGTGTGCAGATCTCATCTCAAAATAGCAAGGATGTGGAGGATTCGGAGAGGGTACAAAAGGGTTTATCAACACGTTACCAGTATTGTGTTTTTAAAGGTGTGTTAGGTATAAGAGGAAATTAAACAAAGATGGATTGCTTTGTGAGAGTATCAGAGGCTGACAGGCGACCAGGTACAGGAATATAACGCTAGGACAGGATAGATAATGTGGATAGTCAGAATCTCTTTTCCAATGTATAAGTTTCAAATACTAGAGCGCAGAGGTTTAAGGTGAGAAAGAGAAAGTTTAAATGATGTGTGTGAGGCAAGATCTTTTATTCAGAGAGTGGAAGTTGCCAAGCGAGGTCTTGAAACAGAAATGTGAGTAAAGTTTGAAGTGGCATTTCGACAGAAACATGAACAGGCAGGGAATAGAGGGATATGGACCATGTACATTCAGATGGGATGAGTTGAGAATAGCATTGTGGTAGGCCGAAGGGCCAATTGCTATGCTGCACTGTTCTATTTTCTAACTTCCCAGCATTTAACCGATCAAAGCACTTCAGAATCTTGCATGTTTCATTCAGTTTCTCTCTCATTTTTCTTAACTTTAATTGGTTCATTCTCAATCTACTCCACTTCTTATTATAAAATCCCTCCATTCCCAATATCATCCGAGTGAAAATTATCTGGCCTGCCTCTGATACAACAATACCTTTCCTTCGGGCACACATGCTGTTCATAATATTCTAAGTGAAGTATGACTTGTACCTTGCATCGTTTTAGTAAGACCTCCCTATATTTAGCCTCCATTCCCTCTGTAAAAATTGGCAGCATTTGATTTGCCTTCTCTATTATTTGAAGACCCTGTAAGCTAATTTTTTTCTGATTGATAAACAAGGACTCGCACAAACCTTTATGTTTTCAGTCTAAAAACAAGTACTGTTAGCCTGACAGAAAGTCAGGAGCATGTTGCAATGAGTGAGAAACAACATATCAATAAAAAGTAACTGGACTCTTAGAAACAAATTTTATAAAAGAGAATTTGTTTTAGAGCCTGTTGGATTTTATTTGTTGGTGTGAATATAAATGGCAGAATAGATAAGGGTGTGGTGAGGGTGGGTGTTGGTACGGTGGATATGGTTTATTTCAGAAGCCCTTGTGTGAGTTTCAATAAGGGCTAGAATAGGGCCCCTTAAAGGTCAATAAGGTTACCGATGTGTGGAACTAGAGGAGATGAGTGAGATCATAAACAAAAAAAAAGTCTTGTCAGTATTTACTCTGGAGAAAGACATGGTAACTCGGGAACATTGGGAAATAAATTGCCATGTCTTGGAAAAAATCCTCAACAGAGAAGAGAAAGTGGTGGAATATTAAAACAAGTAAAAATAGATCAATCCTCAGGAGCTCATTAGGTCGATCGGAGAATATTATGGGAAGCTCGGGAAGAGATTGCAGTGTCCCTTACAGAGATATTTATATTATCAACAGCCACAGTGAGGTGTTGGAAGACTGGAGGTTGGCGAATGCTGTTCCAGCACTTAAGGGTTGCAGGGAAAGCCAGGAAATTACAGCCCCTTGAGTCCATTGATGGGGAAGTTGTTGGAGGAGATTTTGAGGGAAAGGAGCTACGTATATTTGGAAAGGCAAGGACTGATTAGAGATGGTCAGCATGGCTTTATGAGTGGAAAACCGTGTTTCACAAACTGGATTGACTCTTCCTGGAGGTGGCCAAGAGATAGGTAAAGACAGAGCAGTCAGCGCTGTCCAAATGGACGTCAGCAAAGCATTTGACAAGGTTCCAAGGGTTATTGAACATCTAGTTAAGAGGAAAAAACGACGTTTACATAAGGATCCTTAGACCTCTATAGGGTCATATGGGGGTGGCATGATGCCTCAGTGGTTAACACGGCTGCCTTACAGCACTGGGGAACCGATTTCGATTCCAGTCCTGGGCGACAGTCTGTGTGGAGTTTACACGTTCTCCCCATGTCTGCGTGGGGTCCTCAGGTGCTCCAGTTTCCACCCACCGTGCAAAGATGTGCAAATTAGGTGAATGGTTTTGGTGGGATGTCCTTCAGAGGGCCCGTATGGAGTTGCTGGGCCAAATGGCCTATTTCCACACTCTGGGGACTCACTGAAGGTAGCCAGGAAGGAACTGAAGAATGGAGTTAGAACAGCTAGAATGGGACATGAAAAACTTTATTGGGAAGGATTATGGAAAACTATAAGGCAATCTCCACATATGTGAGGAACAAGAGGATTGTCAGCGTGAGGGTAGGGCCTGTCAGGGATAGTGGAGGGTACATGTGCGTGGAGTCACAGGAGGTAGAGGAGGTCCTCAATGAATACTATGCTTCAGTATTCACTACTGAGAAGGACCTTGTCATTTGTGAGGACAGCGTGAAAAGGACTGATATAAGTGAACAGGTTGGTGTTAAGAAGGACGATGTGCTGAGAATTGTGTAAAACATAAAGATAGATACGTCTGTTGGATCAGACGAGATATGCCCAAAGTTACTGCAGGAAGCGAGGGAAGGGATTGCTGCGCCTTTGGAAATGACCTTTGCACCCTCACAGACCACCGGAGTCGCACCAGATGATTGGATGATGGCAAATGTCACTCCCTTTTTCAAGAAAGGGAATAGGGAAAATCCTGGGAATTACAGACTTCACTTTCTTATGCCTGTGGTATGCAAATTATTGGAGAGGACTCAGCGCGGATTTATACCACCGTAGAAAACCATAGTTTGATTAGAGATAGTCAGCAGGGCTTTATAAGGGACAGGTCAAGCCTCACAAATCTTATTGAATCCTTCGAGAATGTGACAAAACACCTTTATGGCTCATTCAGAAAAGAAACAGAGGCATGGGATACAGGAAACCTGTCTGTCTTGATATGGAATTCCTGGCTCATAGAAGACAGAGGGTGATGATAGATGGGAAGCATTCAGTATGGAGACCAGTGACCAGTGGTGTTCCGCAGGGATCGATTGCAGGAACTCTGCTCTTTGTGATTTTTTTAATAACTACTTGGATGTAGTTGTGGAAGAATGGGTTGGTAATTTTGCCAATGACATGGAGGTTGCTGGAGTGGTGGATAGTGTAGAGGTCTGTTGTTGGTTGCAGCAGGATATTGTCAGGATGCGGAGCTGGGCTGAGAAGTGGCAGATGGAGTTTTAATCGGGAAAAGTGTGAAATGATTCATTTTGGAACGTCGAACTTGAATGCAGAATACATGGTTAAAGGCAGAATACTTGGTCGTGTTGTGGAACAGAGAGATCTTGGGTTCCACGTCCATCGATCCCTCAAAGTTGCCACCCAAGCTGATAGGTTTGTTTAGAAGGAATATGTCGTGTCGCCTTTCAATTGCTGGGGGATTGGGTTTTCAAGCCGTGAGGTTACGCTGCAGCTCTATAGAGCCATGGTTAGAACCCACTTGGAATATTGTGTTCAGTTCTGATCCCCTCATTACAGGGAGGCAGCTTTAGGTAGGGTAAATTGGAGATTTACTCGAATGCTGTCTGTGCTGGAGAGCATGTCTTATGATGAAAGGTTCAGGGAGATAAGCCTTTTGTCATTGAAGTGAAGAAGGGTGATGGGCGACTTGGTAGAGGCGAACAAGATGATGTGAGACATAGATAGAGTGAATAGTGAGAGAGACTTCGTTGTACCATGGCATAGATGGCTATTGTCAGTGGGCATAAATAATTTTAAGGTGATTGGTGGATGGGTAAGGAGAAATTTCAGAGATAGGTTCTTTACACAAAGAGTGTTGCGTCGTTGGAATGCACTGGCAGCGGTGGTAGGAGAGACAGATTCATGAGGAATATTTAATGGACTCTTGGATAGGCACATGGATGTCAGTAAAATTTAAGGTATGTAGGTTAATTTGATCTCACAGACAGATAAAAGGTTGGCATGGCATCATGGCCGAAGGGTCTTGTACTGCACTGTTCTGTGTTCTATGTTCCATGTGGTAAACTGGGTAATAAGCCTAGATAATTGTAAAAGGATATGGCATTCAGGAGGAGCGAGGGAACTGGATACAAAATTGGCTTGATGGTAGGAAACAGAGGGTGTTGGGAGACATGTTGTTTTTCTGTCTGGAGACATATGACCAGCGGTGTAGTGGGTCCCAATATTGGTTTCCTGGTAAGTAAGTTTTTTGGGTGACATAAAATTGGTGGTAAATTGGATAGTGAAGAAGGTTATCTATGAAACAACAGGATGGACAGTACTGCTGGGATAGTGGGCTGAAGAATAGCAGATGGGGTTTAATTAGATAAATGTGAAGTGTTCCATTTTGGTGAAACAGACCAGGGTGGGACTTGTGCAGTTAATGTTCGGGCCCTGGGTAGTGTTGTCAGTCAGTGACCCAGTGATGCAGGTACACAATTCCTTGCGAGTGGCGACACTGGTAGACAGGCTGGTGAAGCAGCTGTTTGTGATGGTTACCTTCATAGGGCAAAGCATTGAGAGTAGGAGTTGGGATGTCATGTTGTGGCTGTTCAAGACATTGGTACAGCCTCCATAAAAGCATTGTTGATCAGTTGTTCACTTAGCTCCTTTAGGGAAGGACATCTGACATTCCCGCCTGGTCTGGCCTCCGTGTGAATCCAGATCCACAGCAATGAGGCTGACCCTGATCTGCCCTCTGGGTAATTAGCAGTGGGACAAAGAATGCTGTCACCCTCATTCCACGAATGAATAAATAAAGATGCATATGTCTCTTCCTACCTCTGCAAACCCCTCCAGCTGCAGCAATCTGTACTTGGCTTTGTAACACTGTTCAGGCCTGGATCACTCTCTGTAACACTCTCACCACCTCCAGCACCTTCACCTTTCCCTGTTCCTATTGTGTCATTAAACCCTGACAAAGATTCCTCTTCCCACTGTCCTCCCCCGCTTGAAGACGCTTTGCAATCCCTTTAACACTGACTGCTTAAACTCTCTCTCATTTCAGGATTTTAAGTACTTTGTGGTAATCGTCTAAGCCTCATAATATGATATGATCCATTTTGTCCTGAGTGAGGGGTGGGTAGGAATTCCTTGTTGAGGTTTTGTCTGCTTCAATGGAATGTCCTTTTGTTGAGTGCTTTACACTGTTCATTCAAATGTTTTCCACTGTTCATTTACAAACACCTG
Source organism: Hemiscyllium ocellatum (assembly GCF_020745735.1). Classification (NCBI taxonomy): domain Eukaryota; kingdom Metazoa; phylum Chordata; class Chondrichthyes; order Orectolobiformes; family Hemiscylliidae; genus Hemiscyllium; species Hemiscyllium ocellatum. Next base: position 377,826 of record NW_026869081.1, on the reverse strand, counting down.
TTTAGCCTGTTACCTTGGTCCGTTCTCCTCTCAAACTCATGTAATTGACTGTTTTAGTTTCTAGATGTAGCTTATCCTTTCTGTGATTCACTTTAAAATTTTATATTACTTTAAACTACACTTTACACATTTTCCCAGAAGATCTCCCCAGGTGACATTACTCACTAAGTTTCATGACACAACGGTGCCTCTGAGGTAGTTACGTCCCTTGCCAGTTGCACAATATGTTATTCAACAAAACACTGAAAAAAATTCTACAATCTCCTATTTGAATATCACTCTTGTCGGTGTGATTGTCAAGATTATATGAACATTGAAGTTTCACTAAATTATCACAGTCTTCATTAAAAATTTCGATGAGTTCCACTTTAATGCAATGATGAGCAATGAAATGTTATCAAGCGGCCTAAAACTGTTTTGGTGCTTGTGTCCTTGGCAAGTAGTAGCCAGAATTTACATTCAGACTGACTCGACTTCATGGTCTGAGACTAAATGCTTTCTCTGTAATGCCTTTGATACCCATTATTGTTAGCGTCACCCATTTTGCCTGAGTTTCTGCAAGTTTGTGAACCATTGAATATTTATATCCATCTTTTGTTCACCCTGAAACCATGTCTCCCTGGTGTCTAAATCTCTTTTATGTCTGTGGCACAAATCAGCCCACCTTGCTGCAGAGAGTTTTTCCATTCCAAAAAAAACATAATTTACTCTTTCCTACAATTTCCTGTCACAAATCGATTCGCTGATGTACAGTTTTCATTAAAATTTGTCCCTTCCTGTTCCTATCTTCTTGCCTTCAGACACATCCACATGCTGTTCACATGCGTCATCTTTTCTATTTGGATTTGGAAAGCTCCTTTCATCTGAACCCTCTGTCAGTTTCAAACCCTGTCCATAAACCTACCGACATGATTGGCCAGGATACTGTTCCCAGCTCAGCTCCGGTGGGACCCCATCTTAATGGATTTTATTTTGAAATCAGGTATGGGATGTGGGTGTCTCTGGCTGACCAGCCTTTCTTGCCCAGCCCTAGCTGCCCTTACGCTGAGTAACTTGCTCGGCCATTTCAGAGGGTAATTGAGAGACAATAACTTTGCTGTGACTATGTCGTGCAGACCACGTGAGAATGAGCAGATGTCCTTCTCTGAATAACAAGTGTTTGGATTTATTGTACATCAGTAATGGTATTTCTAGATTGTCAATTACTATTTTGAACATAATTTATTTCAAATTCCACCATTTCAGACGATGTGGTTCAAACCTGCCTCTCCAGAACATTAGCTGAGGTTTGGGATACATTCTCTAGCAACAATATCACTCGGACATTACTTTGTCTGCTCACAGGCTGTTTATCCCTGAACACTGATACCAATGTATCATGAAGCTAAACCTGTTTTTCCTTCATGATTGATACTGATTTCTTCCTGCACTCTGATGATATCACCCAGTCTCTCTCCATGTGGTATGCCTCACTGTGTGGGTCTAATTGCTGCTCCTGTCAGCGTCTCTCACTCTTGTAGCTACTCCAGATCCTGAGCCAACAGAATTCTCCACTCCAGAGAGACGCACAGGCCAGGGATGGAGACTGGGATTTTCCAGATCTCTGTGGGACACGGTACTATCCTCCATGTGTGACCCTCATTTCATCAGTCTAAGTTCCCATTCTGTCTATTTCTCTGTCTCCTGTAGGAACTCAGGAATTTTCTGACTCAATAGATTTCCCAGCAGTTGGGTGTCTTATCCATCACCACATTGAAGATAGTTGGTCAGCCAGAGAGGCAAAGGGCAGAGAGATCTGGAGCCTTCAATAAATCCTGCAGTGAGGTAAGATCACTCACCATGCACAGAGCAGAGAGCAGCGAGAGGACTCCAAACATCAGCTAACAGTGCTGGAGGTGGAGCAGTGTACAAACACACCAGGTTCAATCACCACGTCTACTGTAAGTTTTGTTGTTCTGAGACAGTATCGGGAGTGTCACAGTTATCAATCCAGACCTGTGCTGTCTTAGTGAGCACCAGCATAACAGATGGGAAAGCAGACTTCCCATGAGTGAGTGGTAATGCTGCCTCGGATCTTTATGTTCTGTGTTCCCCCTCCACCACTGTACATATACCATGTCTCGTGGACCAGTGTCTTCAATAATTTGTAACTCCTATAACAGTTCCTGTCCCTGTAACCTCCATTTCCCTATGGTCCCTCCCCATATTTGAAATGTACTGCATTTCAAACTATTACCCCTATCTCTCTAACTTTTTTTCAGTGTCTACATCATGCTTTTTCTCTATAGTCTCCTCCTCCAATAACTAGAGACAGAGGCATGCAGCATGGAAACGGTTCTATCCATCCAACTAGTCCATGCTGATCACTGTTCATGAGCAAGTCGCATTTGCAAGTGTTTGGTCCACATCCCGTCCAACCTTCTCTTCTCCATGTATCTGCCCAAATGTCTTTTCCATGTTGGAATTTTACTTTTATCTACCCCTTCCCCAGACACTCATTCCATACGTGCACCATCCTTTGTGTGGAAATGTTCTCCTCTGGTCGCTTTTAATTATTTCCCCTCTCACCTCATATTTCTGCCCTCTAGTTATGGCTTCCCCTAACCTGAAGTACAGACCTTCACAATTCTCCCGACGTATACTCCTCATGGTTTTATAAACATTTATAAGATCACCCCTCAGCCACCTCCGCCCAGGGGAAATACAAAGGATCATGTTACAAATATCTCTGCCACAGTCCCCGCTGTGACTTTGCCACATTGTTGTGGGATACACTTGTTCAGGACTCGGGCGTTCTCTACCTTTATGTGCTAAGATCTCCAGCACCACCTCTTCTGTAATGGGGACTCTTTACAAACCATCAATGTTTCTTTCCCTTTGTTTCCTAGTCTTTGTCCACGGTATGTTCTGACATGGAGTATTCATTTCAGGTCGTGCCCATCTCCTGTGGTTCTAAGTATGGATGGCCTTCTTGATCTTTGAGGGCCCCTATTGACTCTCTAGTTGCTTTTTTGTACTTGTATGCTGTAGAATCCCTTTGCATTCTACTTAACCTCATCTGCCAAAGCTATCTCATCGCCCTGTTTTTCTTTCCAGTTTCTCCAACCTCTCTGTTTCTGTCAAACCCTCCAGTGTCAGTAACATCTCTGTCAACCTTTGCTCCTTTTGCAGTTTCGGAAAATGCTTCCTGAAGCAGGAGGATCAGAATTCTACACAATACTCCAACTGGAGACACAGAAATGTCTTGTACAGCCGTATCATGATGTACCAACTCAGGTACTCAATGATCTGACCCATGAGGGCAAGTGTGCCTAATCCCCGTCCTGTCTACCAGTGACGCCACTTCCACGGAACAATGTAACTGCATCCCTTGGTCTCTCTCCGTTCGACAACACTGCCTAGAGCCCTGCCTTTAACTGTGTTAGTCCTCCCTGGTTTATCTTAACAAACTCCAACACCTGAATTCAACTCCCATCTTTCATTTCTTGACCCACTGGCTCAGTTAATTAAGATCACCTTTGGTAACTGTATTCACTGCCAACTATAACAAGTATTTTACTATCCACAAACTTACAAACAATAATTCATATATTCTCGTTTATGTCAATAATGTACATGTGTGGGCCCTGCACTGATCCTTACGGCACACCGCTGCTCAGACGCCGCCAGTCTGCACAACAACCCTCTCCCACCATCCTCTGTCTCCTACTGTTAAGCCAATTTTGTGTCCGTTTGTCTCGCTATCCCTGATCACATGTAATCTAAACTTACTAACCAGTGCACCACGATAAATTCTGTCAAAGGTCTTGCTGAAGTCAGTATAGACAACGTGCACTACTCTGCCTTCATCCATCTCCTTGGTCACCTCTTCAACAAACTCTATCAAGTTTGAGAGACACTTCTCTGTACGCACAAAGCGGTGCTGACTATCCCTAATCAATCGCTGCCTTTCCAAATGCATGTAACTCCTGTACCGCGGAATCGCTTCCAACAACATTGGCACCACTGACATCAAGCTAATTGGTGTTTATGTCCGTGGCTTTCCCTCGCAGCCTTTCCTAAATCCTGGCACAACATTAGCCACCCTCCCGCTCCCAGCTCACCACCCGTGGTTTTCAGTGATAGAAATATCTTTGTAAGTTTCTTCCCTACCTTACCCCAATGTCCTGGGATCTACTTGGTTATTTCCCAGGAAGTTGTCGAATTTTAATGCGTTTTAAAACCTTCAGCACCTCCTGTTCTCCAATGTGGACTCTTTGAATACATCACTGTTTATTTCCCAGCTTCCCCAGTATTTTTTCCACAGTAAGTTCTGACTTGAAATTTTTGTTTCAGACCGCACCTATTTCCTGTGGGTTTACACATGGATGGCTTCATTGATCTTTATGGAGTGACGTTCTGTCTCGAGTTAATCTTCTGTGGTTAATATACTTGTAGAATCTCTTTGGATTTTCCTGAACCTTATCTGCCAAAGCTCTGTCAGTTCCCCTTGGGCCCTCATGATTTCCCTCTGAAGAATATTACTACACCCACAATGTTCTTCAAGGGATTGACATAATCCAGCTGGCTGTATATGACATGTGCCCCCTTTTGTCTTGACCAGAACCTCAATATTCCCGGTCATACAATTTTTCCCACTTGTGTCAGCAATATACCCGGGTTCAGTTCCCGACTCAGGCGACTGACTGTGTGGAGTTTGCACGTTCTCCCCGTGTCTGCGTGGGTTTTCTCCGGGTGCTCCGGTTTCCTCCCACAGTCCAAAGATGTGCAAGTCAGGTGAATTGGCCATGCTAAATTGCCCGTAGTGTTAGGTAAGGGGTAAATGTAGGGGTAGGGGTATGGGTGGGTTTCGCTTCGGCGGGTCGGTGTGGACTTGTTGGGCCGAAGGGCCTGTTTCCACACTGTAAGTCTAATCTGTAAAGTCTAATCTAATCTGCCCTTCATATTAACAGGAATATGCTGCCCCTGAAATCTTAATTTATCTCTCTTTTGAAAGAATCCCACTTGCCCGACATCCCTTTACTTCCAAGTAGCTTCCATGAATCAAATTTTGGACGGTCTTGCCTAATACCTTCTGGACTGGGGCAAGGCCATTTTTGATCTTTAACTTGTGGACCAGGCCTGTCCTTTTCCATCGCTATTTTCGAACTAATACAATTGTGGTGACCTTGCCAAAGTGCTCCCCACAAACACTTCATCCCCTTTCTCACCGTTGTTTCCCGAAGGGAGGTCAGGTTTCACCCCTTTCTCCAGTCGGACCAGTTACATACTGACTGAGACAGTTTTCTTGTGCACACTGAACAAATGCCTCCCATCCAAGCTGTGAATATTATGGCAGTCCCAGTCTATGTTTAGAAAGTTAAAATCACCGACCATTACAACGCTAGCATTCTTACAGATATCTGAGATCTCCGACGTATTTGCTGCTCAATTTCCCGCTGACTACTGTGGGCCTGTAGTACAGTCATATCAAACTGATTATTAATTCTTATTTCTCAGTTTCACTAACATAGCTTCACTGGGTGATCCCCAGGAATATCCTCTCTCAGTGCTTCAGTGATGTTTTCACTGATCAAAAATCCACTCCCCCTACTCTCTTGCCTCCACTTCTATCCTTCCTGTTGAATCTGTCCTCTGGAACAATGATCTGCGACTCCTGTCCCTCCCTCAGCTTTGTTTCTGTAATTGCTGTGATTTCCCAGTCCCATGTTCCCATCCATGCCGTGTGTTCATCTGCCTTACCTGTGAGGCATTTCACATCAAAGTAAATGCAGTTTAATTGATGCGTATTACCTCATTGCCTGCTGTGCTCTTGCCTGTTTATCAATTGAAATTACTCTGTTGAAATGCTGTCCCAGCCTCAACCTTCAGATTATAGCCTGAGACCATCCCCCTCACTGTGGACAACACCCTTACCTTTCATGTCATCTGCAAACCTAATAATGATACCTTCTGCTTTCACATCAAGAGTTATAAATGCCCATAATGAACAGCAATGGCTTCTGCACAGATCCCTTTGTTACATCAACTGGGCAAAGGCTTTCAATCACAAAACTAACCCTCCAACAATTTTCGATCAAATTTGCCAACTTGCCTTTGATGCCATAGTCTCTTCCCTTCTGGACTAGCCTTCCACGAGGGACCTTGTCAAAGGCCTTTATGAATTCCATGTAAACCATAACATCTGTACGGCCCTCATCAATATCTTCAATCGAGATTTCACAGAAATCTCAGTTGATTTCATCAGACATTATCTTACTCTTACAAATTCATGCAGACTATCACTTATCGATCCCTGCCTTTCCAGCTATTGATCCATCCTGTCCCTCAGAATTGTTCCCAATTCCTCGCCCCCCCCCCCTCAACTGCAGTCAGACTATCTGCTCTGCAATTACCTGTCCTATACCTACTGCCTTTCTTGAACAAAGGAACCACATTAGCTATCCTCCAGTCATTCGGAACTTCATCTGTGGCCAGCAAAGTATTAAATATATCCACCAGGGCCCCAGCAATCTCATCCCTTACCTCCCATAGCAGCCTGGGATACATTTCATTGAGCACTGGGGAGTTCTCCACCTTTATGCCTGTGAAAATATTTAATACCTCCTCCTTATTGATCTTAACATGTTCTGGAAACTTACCATCCCTACTAAAATCCCCGGCCACAATGCCTTTCTTCTGTGTGAATACCAAGGGGAAGTATTCATTTGAAGACGTCACCTACTTCCTCTGGCTCCATGCACAGATTGTCCCTTTGGTTTCTCGCAGGCCTCCCTCTTTCGCTGGGAATCCACTTACTCTCACGATGCTCATAAAATACCTGTGTTTTTTTCGGCAATCGTATCTGCCAAACATATTTCTTGACCATTGTTTGTCCCTCATTTTCGACAAACCCACTCGCACTCTCTATACTTGTGAAGGGCTTCACCTGATTTTATTGCACTGTATTTTCTTTATCAAAATCACGATATCACTTGATCAGTATTAGATGGACTTGATACCTTCACTATTCACTCTTCAAGGAGCACACTGGCTCTGCATTCTCACTGCATCACTTTATAATACTCCCCTTTCCTAATATGGACCCAACTGTAGATAGTTCTCTCAGTATATGTTTGCCAGATCCTCTCTAATGATCGGAACTGATGGGAGACCCAGGTGTGTGGGGGACAGGCAGGAGGTTGTTTGGCTGCAGAAGCGACCCCAGGATGGTGTGCTGCCTCCTGGGTGCCAGGTCAAGGATGTCTCTGAGCGGTTACTGAACATTCTGAAGGGGAGGGTGAACAGCAAGAGGTCATTGTGCATATCAATCCACATGACAGGGGTAGACAAAGGGATGGGGTCCGGAGAAAGGAGTACAGGGAGTTAGGTGAGAAGTTAAAAAAGCCGGATATTGACATTAATGATCTCCAGATTATTCCCATTGCCACGTGCCAGTAACGATAGAAATAGAAAGAGAGGCCAGATGGATGTGTGGCTTGTGGAGCTGGTGTTGCGGGCAGGATTTTCAGTCTTGTATCATTGGAGTCTCTTCTGGGGTAGAGATGACCTGTACAAAGGGATGGTTTACACTTGAATCAGAGGGGCACCAGTATCCCAAGGAGGAGATTTCCTCGTGTTACCCAGGAGGATTTCAATTACTTTGGCAGGGAATTGTGACTCTAAGTAAGAGAGGGACCTTCGGAAAGTCAGAGGAAATTCATCAGCCATCAAGATCAAGTTACCTATTCAGGATATCCGGGGGCACAGATATTTGAGGGAAAAGAATTTTGGTTTAAAAGGCATTTATTTCAACACACGCGGCCTGACTGGTAAGGCAGACGAGCTCAGTTCATGGATTGGCTCTGGGAACTGGGATATTACAGCCATAACAGAAACATGGTTGAGAGAAGGGCAGGACTGGCAGCTCAGTGTTCCAAGATACAGAAGCTACAGGTATGACAGAAGGACAAGTAAGTGAGGAAGGGGAGTTGTCATTTTGATAATGAAGGACATAACAACAGTGCTTCGGGACAATACTGTTAAGCAGTCATCAAATGAGTCCATATATTTAAAAGTTAGAAACAAAAAGGGGGTGATCAGTCTGCTGGGATTGTGTTATAGACCCTCAAATAGCCAGCGGGTATGAGAGGGGCAAATGTGTAGTGAGATTGCAGGTACCTATAAAAATGATAAAGTAGTATTGGTTGGAGATGTTAACTTCCCTGGATTGACTGGGTCACCCAGAGTGTAAAAAGCCCGTAATGAGTGGAATTTGTCAAAAATGTCTAAGAAAGTTTCCTAAACCAAGACGTAGAGGGTTCTACTCTACTCAGGTGGATGCAACACTGGACGTCCCCTCAGGAAATGAGGTCAGGCAAGTGACTTAAGTATCATTCGGAGAGCACATTACATCTAGTGACCACAACAGCCTTTGTTTTAACATACTAATGGAAAATATCTGACAGGTTGACAGATTTAGGTCTTAAACTGGAAGTGGGTCAAATTGGAGCCATCCAGCAGGATCGAGCAGGGGTTGATTGAGTGATGGTAAAAATCATACAACACCAGGTTTTAGTTCAGATGGTTTACAGAGGAACATCGATTATCTGAACGTGATGGGCGGGCGATGTTTTGTTCGGATAATTGATTATCCGGTTAATTGATTAAATGCCTTTCCTTTTGGGGCTCAGAGTTTTCAGTCCAGTCTGCACCCTGTTCAGGTGACAAGGCAACAGCAAGCCATGAGCGAGGCCCCACGCCCTGCCAGACCCCCAAACACATCCAACACCGCCCTCACCTGCCCCTAAATGTCGCCAACCCAACTGCCCCAAACCCACCCAACAGTGACCCCTGCCCCCAAAATCTTCTGACACCACCCTCCACCCGCCGCCTGCCTCTACTTCCTAAACACCTTCGACATCATCCTCAGCCTGTCCACAAACCCGCCCAACACCGCACCCTGCCCACACACCCAGCGTCCAATCCATGTTCACGCCCGTCTCACTGGCCCCCTGCCCCCGTTCATCCCCTCCTCCTTCTGGGCAGCTGGAGTGGAAACCAGTAGTGAGATATCTACTGCCTTTGGTGGGGTACGTCTTCAAATAGCACACACACACATGCACACACACGCTCAGACAGCCACAAACAACTTTTTACTGCAACATTTCCGTCCTGTACAGGACACTGTTCTAGAGAATATATGGGAAAGGGGGGTTTAGGATTCACCCCTATATAGAACTCCAGGGGAATTGTGGCGAGAGGGAGAGAGGATGGGAGGTCATTCATTTGGAGATGGTGTCTAGGCTCGATGTCCAGGACTGTTCTCGGCACCATTTCAGTCAGCTGAGGTCGATTTTAATCAGTGTTAACAAAACAAAAAAATAATCAGGTTTGAAAGAGCTCTTTGGTGTAATGTTTCTATCGGGACCTCGAAATCTCCTTTGGATAATCTGATATTAGGTTAATTGATATTTGGATAACCGAGGTCCCTCGGTATTTGAAAGTGCTAGATTTGGAAGCGATAATGGTCACTCTAAAAGATGAAAGACTTAATCTAAGCTTGTTTAATATTTCATTCCATTACACTGCCATCCTGTTGCTATAAATTCGGTGCCTTAGGATTGTGCTCCACATCCACCTGATGAAGAAGCAGTGCTTCGAAAGCTAGTGCTTGCAAATAAACCCGATGGCCTATAATCTGGTGTTGTGTGATTATTAACTTTGCCCACCCCAGTCCAACACCGGCATGTCCAAATCATAACTAAACACGATTGGGTCAGTCTGTTTGAATGGAAAGGAATGACTGGCAAATGGGAGTGTGATCTCAAGAATCCAGTATGTCCCTGTTAGGGTAAAGGGAAAAGCTGGCAGGTTTAGGAATCCCTAGCCGGTGAGAGGTGTCATCACTCTGTTCAGGAAAAAGAGGAAGGTACACATTGTCTTTAATTTTTCGGTATACATGAAGCCTCTTACAGTCCGAAAGACACAATCAATCTGGGGAGACCCAAAAGGCCTCTCAGATCCCTGCAGAACTCCCAACCTGCAGAACCAACCCGAAATCATGTGACTTTCAGTTCCTATAAGACTCATTAACTGTGTAACATCCTCCCATCACTAGCACCCCAATATTAATGTCATCTCCTCAAGCCTCTCTATCAACTACTCATCTCCATAACCTTCTCCAGCACTTACACCTCTATCTGTGTAAACGTCACCCTCCCCAACAACCCTTCCCACTTCTACCATTCTGGAGGAGGTTACTAATGCTCCCTTATCTGTGAACCTGTCTCCAACCAAAATTACTGCCCTCTGGAAAATCTGTCAGACTCCACACCCTCCGTATCTAACGAATCTGCAGAACCTAAACCTTCCTGTGTCCATAAACATCATCCATGACTATCATCCATATCTCTGTTTGGTCCTCCAGTCGACACAACCCACTTTCTCTCTAAACGTCTCCATTAACCTAAAACACTCCTGTCTGTGTAAACCACTCCATCCTACCAACATTCTTATCTGTGTATACTGTTCCATCCCTCTCAACCTCGCCATCTCCATGAACTCCTGTAGGCCCTACATCTCTCCACATTTCTGGAACACACCGTGGCTCTATTGTCCTCCCTCCCTGTGAAACACCTCCAGTCCCCACCACCCTCCCAGTCTGCGTCATCTGCTCCAGATCAGGTCATTGGTGTTTCTGTTACCTCTGGCACTCCGAGCAAACCTTCCCAGTTGTGTCTACCATTCAGATCTCATCCTCTCAAGCCTCCTGAAACACCTTCCTGCCATTGTGACCCTCCCTATTTAGAACATAGAACAGTACAGCACAGCTCAGGCCCTTCGGCCCTTGATAATGTGCTGAAATTTTATCATACTCTAATATCAAACCAACTTGCAGGCAATTCAAAGGAGGAAACAACAAAGAAAATCCCAGCACAAGAACAGGCCCTTTGGCCCTCCACACCTGTGCCGATCCAGATCCTCTGCCTAAACCTACTGCCTATTTTCTAAGGATGTGTATCCTTTTGCTCCCTGCCTATTCATGAATCTTAAAGGACTTCATTGTTCCTGCCTCTACCACCTCCGCTGGCCACATGTTCCAGGCCCCTACCACCCTCAGCATAAAGACCGTTCCAAGGTTATCTGCCCTAAACCTTTCCCCTCTCACTTTGAGTTTGTGACCCCAGTAACTGCGTTCCACACTCTGGGAAAAAAAACGCTTCTTGCTATCCACCCTGTCTATACATCTCATGAATTTGTAGACATCAATCAGGTCCTCAGTCAACCTTTGTCTTTCTAATAAAATTAATCCGAATCTATTCAACCTCTCTTTATAGCTGGTCCCTTCCATACCAGACAACGTCTGGGTGAACTTCCTCTTCACCCTCTACAAAGCATCTACATCCTTTTGGTAATGTGGTGATCAGAACTGTATGTATCATTCCAAATGTGGCCGAACCAAAATCAAATACAACTGTAACATGACCTGCCAACTCTTTTACTCTATAGCCCGTCCAATGAAGGAAAGCATACTGTATGCCACCTTAATCACTTTACTGACCTGCGTTGCCCCCGTCAAGGAACAATGGACCTGAAAACCCAGATCTCTATGTACGTCAATTTTCCCCAGCACTTTTCCATTTAGCTTGCTATTGAATTGAATATTCTGAAATGCATCACCTCGCATTTGCCTGGAGTGAACTCCCCATCTGCCATTTCTCTGCCCATCTCTCCAATCGATCTATACACTGCTGTATTCTCTGACTGTCCCCATCACTATCTACTGCTCCACCAATCTTCGTGTCATCTGCAAACTTGCTAATCAGGCAATTGATACCTTCCTCCAAATCATTTATGTATATCACAAACAACAGGGGACCCAGCACGGAACCTCGTGGAACACCACAGGTCACAGGTCTCCATTTTGAGAAATTCATTTTACTATAATCCATCTGCGTTTCCAAAAATTAATTAAATGTCCCTAATGTAACTCTCTCTACCACCAACGCTGGTGGTGCATTCCACACACCCACCACTCTCAGTGTAACGTACCTACCTCTGACATCTCCCATAAACCTTCCTCCAAGTGCCTTAAAATTATGCCCCACCATTATAGCCATTTTCACAAAAGGAACATTCTCTGGCCACCCACTCTATGTATGCCTCTCATCAGCTCGTACACATCTATCAAGTCAGGTCTCATCCTTTTCAATTCCATTGATAGAAGCCCTGGCTTCCCCAACATTTCTTCATTAGACCTGTCCTCAAATCCAGAAATCATCCTGATAAATCGTTTCTGCACCCGCTCCACATTTTTCCTATAACGAGGTGACCAGTACATAACACAATATTCCAAGAGTGGACTAACCAGGGCTGTGTGGAGCTGCAGCACAACCTCAATGGTCGTCAAGTCAATCCCCCTGCTAAGGAAAGCTAACACGTTACACGCCTTCTTCCAACCTTATCAACTTGGCTGACATCTTTGAAGGATCTATGAACGTGGACCGCAAGATTCTTGTGTTACTCCACACTATCAAGAATCCTGCCGTTAACTCAGTAGACGTTTTCAGCAGAATCCTTCAATCTTAAACCCTCCCTATTTTGGTACCTTCCCCCAGTCCCCACAAAATTCATAAACTGCGAAACGTCTTCCAGTCCCTACAATCCTCTTTAGCTCTGTAACCTCCTTTATTGGCGTTAGTACTGAAAATTACCGAAGCCAATTTTAGTCACTTCAATATTACTAATAAATGCAAAATCCTCCTGTCCTGATATCTCTCCCTAACTCTGTAAACACCACCATACTCCAGTGCCCTTCTGGGGAATATTGCATAGGAAGGAAGAGTTGTCGAGTCTGGGCCATGTTACGGAGGTAGGAAGGGCTGCAGTAAATGGAGGATGGTACAAATGTAGGAGGGCATGAAGATCCTTCAGGAGGTTAGAGGTAGTGGGATTCATATAACCTGCAGGATGGGATTGAGAATGGGTGTGGGACATGAAGGATGTTTTAGTGTGAGTGGTTGATTTGTTTTTGATTTGATGATTAGGCCGATCTTATTAAATCATTTTGGAGATGTTTACCAGACTATCCGTGCACAATTTCAGATTTCCAGGCTGGGAGATGTGAGTTCTGATGGGAATGTATTTGCCCATTCTGTCTGTGTGCCTGACAGTGTCCTGGTGCTGCTCTGGGAGAAAGCACTCACCGTGCAGGTGGTGATCTCCAGATCTACAGGACTGATCAAAGCTCACCACATCGAAGCCTTCGTTTAGAATGTTCTCTATTTTTTCATTATTTTCAAGAGACAGTTTTGTGAGATGCAGAAATTGGGGAGTTTGCATTTTGAGGGAATGAAATCTTTATCATTGGAAGATGGGAAGTCTGCAAAAATGAGATAACGGATTTTCAGAGACAGTATATAATATTCCAGTTAGGATGGAAGGAAATGCTGATGGGTGTTGGGAATTCTGGATGACTAGAGAACAAAGGTTTTGATTAAGAAAGAGAAGGAAGCATTTGTCAGGTATAGACACGACAAGTCAAGTGAATTCTCAGACTATAAAGCAAGGAGGAGTATACTTAAAAAGAAATCAGGAGGATAAAAAGAGTACATGAGATAGCTTTGGCAAATAGGGTTAAGAAGAATCCAATGGGTTTTTATAAATACATAAAGGACAAGAGGGTAACTAGGGAGAAAATAGGGCCCCTCAAAGATTAGCAGGGCAGCCTTTGTGTGCAGCCGCAGGAGTAGGGGCAATACTAAACGACTGTTTTACATCAGTGTTTACAGTCCCGAAGGAAATGGAAGATATAGAATGTGGGGAAATAGACAGTGACATCTTGAAAAACGTCCATATTAAAGAGGAGGAGGTGCTGGAATTCTTGAAAAGCATAAAAGCAGATAAATCCCCAGGATCTGATCAGGTGTACATTGGAACTATGTGAGAAGATAGGGAACTGATCGATGGGGCTCTTGCTGAGAAATTTGTATCACTGATCATCACAGGTGAAGTGCTGGAAGTTTGGAGGTTGGCTAACCATTTAAGAAAGGTGGTCAGGGAAAGCTAGGGAACTATAGACCTGTGAGCCTGACATCAGTAGTGGGTAAATTGTTGAAGGAAATCCTGCGAGATAGGAATTACATGTATTTAGAAAGGCAATGAGTGACTAGGGATAGACAGCATGGCATTGTGTGTGGGAAATCATGCCTCAAGAAATTGATTGCATTTTTTGAATAAGTAACAAAAAGGATTGATGAGGACAGATCATTAGATGTGATCTACATGGACTTCAGTGAGGTGTTGAAAAGGTTCCTCATGGAAGATCGGTTAGCAAGGTTAGATCTCATGGAATTCAGGGCGACCTAGTCGTTTGGATACTGAACTGGCTCAAAGGTAGAAGACACAAGTTGGTTGAGGAGGGTTATTTTTCACACTGGAGGCCGATGGTGTGCCACAAAGTTCGGTGCTGGGTCCACTACTTTTCATCATTATATAAATGAACGTAGGAGGTACCTTTAATACGTTTGCAGATGACACCAAAATTTGAGATATAGTGGACAGTGAATAAGGTTACCTCAGAGTACAATGGGATATTGATCAGATGGGCGAATGGGCTGAGGAGTGACGAATGGAGCTTAATTCAGCTAAATGCGAGGTGCTGCATTTTGTGAAAGCACATCTTAGCAGGATTTATACACTTAATGGCAAAGTTAGAGGGAGTGTTGCTGAACAAAGAAACCTTGGAGTGTAGGTTCATTGCTCCTTGAATGTGGAGTCACAGGTAGATAGGAGAGTGAAGACGGTGTTAGGTATGCTTTCCTTTGTTGGTCAGATCATTGAGTATCAGAGTTTGGAGGTCATTTGCAGCTGTATAGGTCATTCGTTAGGTCACTGTTGGAATGTTGCGTGCAATTCTGTTCTCCCTCCTATCGGAAAGATGTTGTGAAACTTGAAAGTGTTCAGAAAAGATCTGCAAGGATGTTGCCAGGGTTGGAGGATATGATCTATAGGGAGAGGCTGAAACGACTGGGACTGTTTTCCCTGGAGCGTCAGAGGCTAAGGTGTGACATTCTTGAGGTTTATATAATCATAAGCGGCATGGACAGGATAAACAGATAAGGTCTTTTCCCTGAGGTGGTGGAGACCAAAGCTAGAGGGCATAGGTTTAGGATGAGAGATGAAAGATTTTAAAAGGACCTAAGGGCAACGTTTTCACGCACTGTGGTGTATGTATGGAATGCACTGCCAGAGGAAGTGGTGGAGGCTGGTACAATTGCAGCATTCAAAAGGCATCTGGATTGGTATATTAATAAAAAGGATTTAGTGGGATTTGTGCCAAGTGCTGGCAGATGGGACAAGATTAGGAAAGGAGAGCTGGTCGGCGTGGACGAGTTGGACTGAAGGGTCTATTTCTGTGCTGTACGTCTCTAGGACACTCTGGCTCTAAATGTTTTCCACTGTTCATTTACAGCCTGGCATTTCAGTCTGTTTCCCCTGTTTACCTTGGTCAGTTCTCTCTCAAAATCATGTAATTGGCTTTGTTACTGATGTTCGGATGTGCTTTATGGTCACTTTAAATTGTCATAGTCTCTTTGAATTCCAGGATAATTTCTTGGAGAATCTCGATGTGATATTTTCCTTCACTCAATTTCATCAACCAACTGTTGATCTGAGATAGTTACATCCCTAGCCAGTTGCACAATGTGTTAGTCAAAGAAACTCTGACCAAAACATTCAAGGAGGATCTCGGATAATATCACTCTTACCAATGTGTCTGACCCAGATTATGCAAAGGTTGACGTCTCCCAAAATTATCCCACCACCTTTGTTACAAATTCAAATGAATTACTGTTTAAATCAGGGATGAGCAATACTGTCGGGAGTGTAAAAACTGTTATCCTGCCTATTTTGTTGTCACGTAGTAGCACCCAGAATTTGCATTCAGGATGATTCAGCTGCATAATCTGATGCCAAATGCTTTCTCTGTAATGCCTTTGTTGCCATTACTGTCAGGGTTCCCATCTTGCTTTTCCATTCTGCCTGAGATCCTGTAAGGTTGTTTACCGTTGAATATTTATGCTCCACCTTTGTTCACCCTGTAATCACGTTTCTCTGCTGACCAAATGTCATTTATCTCTATGTCACAAGTCTATTACCTTATTGCAGATATTTTGGCAATTCCAAATAAAAACATTATTATTTACTCTCTCCCATAATGTCCTGTCACAAACCGATTTGCTGATGTACAGTTTTAGTTAAACTCTGTCCCTTCCTGTTCCTTTCTGCTTGTCTTCAACCACGTTCCCATACTGTTCCAAGGCTTCACATTTTCTCTTTGAATTTGGAAAGCTCATTTCACCTGAACCCTGTTCTTGCATCCTCTCTGCCAGTTTAAAGCCCTGTCCATAAACCTACCGACATGATTAACCAGGACACTGGTTTCAGCAGTGTTGTTTTTAATGCACTCGTAGGATTTTGCTGTCTCTGGCTGGTCAGCATTTCATGCCCACTTCCAGTTGTCCGAGAGCTGAGTGGCTTGCCAGACCATTTCAGAGGGCAGTTGAGAGCCAATCCCATTGCTCTAGGTCTGGATTCATATGTAGGCCAGACCGTCTGCTTATGACAGATGTCCTTATTTATACGATATTAAGCAGTCAGATGGGTATCCCTGACACCACCATTAAATTCTGGATGAACAGGCTAGTGAGAGTAACACTAGGCCATCGCCGGGCCCACTGATAGCTCACTCATCCCTGAGTATTGATCCCATTGCAGCATGAATCAAACCCCTTCATCTTGACCGTGGTTTGATCATGATACCTTCCTGCACTCTGGTGCTATCACTCAGTATCTCTCCATGTGGTATCTGTCACTGTGATGGTCTAATTGCTGCTGGTGACTGCACCTTTTGCAGCTACTCCAGATCCTGAGCCAAGAGAATTCTCCACTCCAGAGAGAAGCAGCAGCACAGGCCAGGGATGGAGACTGGGATATTCCAGATCTCTGTGGGACTCAGTGTCATTCTCCATGTGTTACCCTCACTACATCAGTCTGATTTACCATTCTGTCTATTTCTCTGCCTCATGTAGGTACTCAGGATATTCCTGACTCAGCAGAATTCCCAACTCCTGTCTCGTCTATCACTATTGAAGACGGTTGGTCAGCCAGAGCGATGGAGAGTAAGATCTGGAACCTTCAATAAATCCTGCTGCGAGGTAGGATCACTCACAGTGAACAGAGCAGAGAACATTTAAGGGATGGAACTTTGGTTCAGATAAAATGACATAGGTACTGTGTTGAAGAGTGAACACAGAGCATGATGGTCCCAGGCTCAATTTCCACCCTCTTGTGAGAGGATGACTTTCAGATCGACTGTACTGAGCCTTCCTGAAACAGCATCGGGAGTTCACATTTATTCATCCATGCCTGTGATGTCATAGTGAGCATCAGGACAACAGAGGGGAAGCAGGCCTCGCTCAAGGATTTTGTATTGAAATTGAGATCTTTCTGTTCTCTCCTCTCTCACACTGTCTCTTGTCATGTGGTAGTGTCATACAGCAAGGAAACATACCTTTCGGCCCAACTCATCTACGCCAGAATTTTTAATGCTTGTAATTCCAGAAAATTTCATATTACTGTATCCTCCACTCCTCCCATAATCCTGCTGTATATTTGAAACCTACTCCAGTGTTGACATCTCTCCCTATTTGTAAATTGGTCCAGTCTCAACATGCCAAATCTCAATAATCTCATCGTGCACTCAGTACAATGATCCCTAATTCTGTAGTTTCGCACAACACTTACAGTCCACCCCATCTCTGTAAAATCCTCCAGGCTAGACCAAAATACCTACCTGTGTACCTTCCTAAAGTCCCAAGAGAACTTGATATGACTATAACCTTCTCCAGGCAGATCACATTCCTGCCACCTAGCCTATACCACCACACAACCTCAGTAACTATCTCCGATCCCTACCGACCTCCCTATCTATATAAACACCTCCAGACACTTTTCCAGCCGCAACAGCACTCCATATCTCTGTTTGCTCCTCCACTCCCGACATTTCTCCCAGCACCGCAAACATCCTCTCTTTGTGTAGCTGATGAAGGTGCTGACTGCTCAGGGGAGGGCAGTCAGAGCCATGTCTGTGGCACCACAAGCAGCCTTACTGTACAGGAGGGGAGGGAGAAGGAAGGAGGAGCAACAATCACAGGGATGTCAGGAAATTGAAGAAGGTGTCGGCGTGTCTGTAATTACAGGATAGTGGGGTTAAGAATGTCACTGTGTCTGCAGGACATTCATCTGTGGTACAGTGAGCAGTCAAAGGTCATGTCCGTTTTGGTCGTAATGACCTGGGTAGGAAGGGTGAAGTGGTCTGGGAATCAGAATTTAGGGAGCAAGGTGGATGGTTAGCAAGCAGGAACTCCAATGTAGCAATCCCTGGGTTACTGCCAGTGCTGTGCGCAAGTGAGAACAAGACTCGGAGTTTTAGGTAGATGTAAGTGTGTCTGGAATGATGGTGCAGCAGGAAAGGCTTCAGATTCCTGGGACATTGGGACTGGTTCTGGGGAAGGCAGTAACTGTATAAGCTGGATGGGCTAACGTGACAGAGCTGGGACTGAATTTCTTACGGGGTTTGGGAGGGATTGAAAATAACTTGGCGTGTGCTTAGGATCCAAAAAGGAATAGTAGAGGAGAGTACCAGGATTGTCAAAATAATGGGAGCTGCAGTTGGTACAAATTTACAACAACAATTTTATCAGTGGAAGATGGAGTAAGAAAGAAAGCCTTAATCTGAGGTACTCTGCATGGACATGAAGACTCGGAGTGTGATGAGTTCCAGATGCAGATTGCTGTGTGGTAATCTGATGTGTTGATCACCCAGAGCTGGCTCAAGGAATGGCAGGACTTGGTGTTAAATATTGCTGGGTATGAAGCATTCCAAAATGACAGAAGGGAAGGGAATGGTTGAAGGTAGAAGTATGGGTTTAGATTAGCGTTAGTTAAAGAGTCCAAGAGAAAGAGGATCTGTCCAAGGACAGAATGAATTTGACTGGAGATAAATACAGAACAAAAAGTATACAAGTAAACTGAGAGGTACAGTCTGTCGTTCAGAAACCATTGGAAAGGATGGAGAGAATAAATATGCAAGGGCATTTGAGAGCGATGACAATACTACAGACTACTAATATTGAGAAACTTAATATTTCCAGATATTGACTGGGTTACTGGTTGTGAAGAGTCATGAGGGGCGAATGTTCCTGGATTACATGGAGAACCAGCTCACTTCAGGAGTATGTGTCCAGCCCAAGACAGCATGTACTGTTGGACCTGATCCTTGGGAAAGACGTGGGATCCAGTGTCAGTAGGGGAACGTTTTGGGGTGCAGCGATCGTTTTATAGTAATGTTCAGGAAAATGGTAGAGAATGATAAAAATAATTGAGAGTGAGAATCATTAGTTGACTGAGAGTAACCTTCAATGGGGCAAGAATGAGGCTGGGAAGGTTTGACTGGAACTCTAATTTGGTCAGGAAAAGAGGTCAGTTTTAACTTTAATTGAAACTCAGAACAATATACAAACCATCCACAACTACATGTGGTTTCCATTGTTTGCCTTTGATAGACGTTATTTTACTTTTCCTTCTCTGTTTTGAAAAGAAATCTGCTAAAGATTGTTTGATATGTCTTGCCAGCATAATTTCACACACACTGTTTGCTTCCTAATTTCACTTTGGACCTCACCCCTCCACATTCCGCACTCCTCTCAGCTTTCTGGGGTATTGAGTTCCCACTGTCTTATGTAAGCTTTCCTGTTCTGTCTGTGTGTTCCTAGATTTCAAGAGAGCTCTGGATTTAGCAGTCTGACTCTATTTTACTCTGTGAGATCACATTTCCTGGGAACCACTTTAACCTCCCCTCAGAATACCTGCCACTGCTTTGTTTCTGATTTATCTTCTCATTATTGTTTCCTGTTCACTTGAAGAAATCCCTTCTCAGTTTAATAAAGTTAGACCGAGTTACACGAAAACTCCAACACTTAGTCTTGCTTTGTCCGTTCCAATACTTAAGTTAAAATCAAATGAATTATGATCACTGTTGCCCTTTTCCTTCCTGGTGGCAGTGGTAATGAGTGTGGATGGTACTGTCTAAGGAGGGCGATGGTACTCACACCTGTTGCTGAGTGTCGGTGGGGGAGGGAGGATGTCATTGTGGATGGGGACCAATCAAGTGGGCTGCTTATTCTTTAATCGTGTCAACCTGTCTGAGTACTGTTGGAGCTGCACTCATCAGACAAGTGGAGATTGTTCCATCAAATCCTGACTTGAACCTTGGAGATTTTGGACAGACTTTGGCAAGACAGGAGAATAAGTTACTCGCTGCAGGCTTCCTAACTTCTGATCTGATGCTCTAACTATAGCAGCTGTACAGTCTTGGATAAACCTGAGAATGTTAGTGCCAATGGATTCAGCAATGGTACTGCCATTGAATGTTGAATAGCGATGGTGGGATGGTTTATAATGGTTATTGTGTGACATTTGTGTGGCTGGAATGTTATTTGCCACTTGTCAGCCCAGGCCTGGCTGTTGTCTAAGTCTTGCAGCATTCAGACTGATTTCGTGATCTGAGGAGTAAGGAATTATAAACTCATGAGCAAATATCATTACATCTGACCGTATGAAGGAGTGAGCTTGCAGTTAGCTGATTTTCCAAAGAACCCGATGCCTGAGTTCTTCTAGATTAAAGTGGGTTTCAAAGTTGCTCTCCAATAAAGCTTGGTGCAGTGAACCTTGTAAATGGTATACAACGCTACTATTGAGCATCAGTGATGGAGTGGATGAATGGTCATGGAAGTGATAGTAATTAAAAGGGTTGGTTATGTCCTGTGTTATTCCTGGGATGTTATTCATCACAGCCTTTGAGGAATCAGCAGGTTAGTTGCTCACTGCAGATTTCCTCGCACCTGACTTGCTCTTAAAGGCAGTATTATTTATGGGGCCAGTCCAGGGCACATTCTGGGCAATGATAGCACCCAGGATACTAATAAACATCGTGTTGGGGACTCAGTGATGGGAATGTTATGGAAGGTCAAAATGGTTTGAATCTTTATTGTTACTTTTTGTCTAATATTTACGTGGCGTGATTATTAGTTGCCGTTTGTCATACTAAACCTGAATAATTTCCAGGTCTTGTTACATTTCAGCATGGCCTTTTTCAGGAATCGTATAATCAGTGAACATTGCCCCGTCTGACCTTATGATGGAGAGAGGGTCATTGCAGCAGCTGGAAATGGTTGAGCCTCGGACATTCTCTTTCCTGAGGAATTGCTGCAGAGCTCACCTGGAGTTCCAGTTACTCACACTGACAACAGGCATTATTGTTGCTGAGAATATT
This sequence comes from Hemiscyllium ocellatum, assembly GCF_020745735.1. Classification (NCBI taxonomy): domain Eukaryota; kingdom Metazoa; phylum Chordata; class Chondrichthyes; order Orectolobiformes; family Hemiscylliidae; genus Hemiscyllium; species Hemiscyllium ocellatum. Next base: position 356,450 of record NW_026869081.1, on the reverse strand, counting down.
TACTCACACTGACACCAGGCATTATTGTTGCTGGGGATAAGTACTCACACTGACAGCAGGCATTATGTTTGCTGGGGATAATTACTCACACTGACAACAGATATTATTGTTGGAGATAATTACTCACAGGGACAGAGGAATACTTGTTGTTGGGGATAATTACTCACACTGACCACAGACACTATTGTTGCTAGGGATAATTACTCACACTGACAACAGGCATTATTGTTGTTGGGGATAATTACTCACACTGACAAGAGGCAAGATTGTTGCTGGGGATAATTACTCACACTGACAGCAGACATTATTGTTGTTGGGGTTCATTACTCACACTAACAACAGGCATTATATTTGTGGGTGAATTACTCACACTGAAAACAGGCATTATTGTTGCTGGTGATAATTACTTACACTGACAACAGATTTTATTGTTGCTGGTGATAATTACTCACACTGACAACCAGATTATTGTTGTGGGGGGAATTACTCACATTGACAACAGGCATCATTGTTGCAGATGATAATTACTCACACCGACAACAGGCATTAATGTTGTGGGGGGAATTACTCACACTGACAACAGGCATTATTGTTGCTGGGGATAATTCCAAACTGGAGAGTAATTCCCCCAGATTTTGAGTAAGTATAATTATACTCGGGCTCTTATTGTCACACCCTGTCACACGGTGCCTTGATTTGAACAGTAATTACACTCACTGCTCGTTTGGAATTCTCCTCTTTTAAACTGAGCGTGCAATGGGCTCGGATCTGAGTGAGCCTGAAGGGACATTAACTGAATGACACAGGTTATTGCTGATGCATCCCATTATTGCTCACACCTTCCTTCACATTTCCATGGTAGACCCTGCACCGATGGGTCAGCAACTGGCTGGAATACAAGGGCCCTGCGTTTTATGTACAGGACATACTTGGGCAGTTTATCATATTTTAGGTAGGTCTCAGTGTTCTTGCTGGAATGGATCAGATTGGTTATAGATGTGGCAATCACTGGTGTTAAATCACAGTTTTCAGTGTCTCCAGCCATGTGTTGACATTGTGTGGGGTGAATTGAGTTGTCTGAAGATTGAGATATGTGATGCTGGAGACTTCTGAAGGAGGCTGAAAAGGATCATCTGGTCAGCCCTTCTGGCTGAAGATTGTTCCAGTTACAGCAGCTTTATTTTTTCCTTGATGAGCTACTGTTTTGCATAACTGGGGATTTCATTGTGAGAGAGCAGCCCTCTCCTCCAATGGTCTCATTCATTGTCCACTGTCGTTTATAACTAAATGGGGCAGGACCTTATAGATACATCTATACCATTGATTCTGGTATCACTGAGCTCTGTCCATAACTGGCTGCTTACGCTTCTTAGCATGCAAGTTGGCCTGCTTTGTAGTTGAAGGCAATCAGATTTTCTCTAGGTTGTCCACTCATCTCTAGGTTTGGCTGGTGCTGCTCCCAGCATGTCCTTCTGCACTCTTCACGGACCCAGGAAGGGATCCCTGGCTTGATGTTTACTATACAGTCGGAGGCATTTTTAGCCGTTATGGTTACTATACAGTGGGAAGTATGTCGGGCCGTGATGGTTAGTATACAGTGGGAAGTATGCCAGACTGTGAGGTTGCAGACTGCATGAGTTGCGCTGCTGCTGATGGCCCACTGCACCTCATGGACTCCTCGTTGTTAGTTGCTCGATCTGTTCAAATTCTGTCCCATTCTGCGCACAGATTGCTACATAAAATGGTGGAGGGTCTACAAAATTAAGATAGCCCCTCCTCCCTTTCAGGACTGTGGAGTGACCATTCTTACCAATATATGAAATGGAGAGGTGCATCTGCAGCAGGCAGATCGGTGACGATGTAATCAATTATATGTTTCCCTTCTATTGATTCCCTCATAACTTGCCACAGAGCAGTCTAACCCCAACAGGATCCAGCATTAATGCTGAGCACTATATTGACTATATACCAATATTGTATATATTTGTCCCCCTCTGCCTGGCTGTTTCCTGTCAGTGGGACAGAGAGGATGGTGATGTTGCTGGAGACATAGTCCTGTTCACAGAATCCTGCTCTACACACAATATCTGAGTGTTGCTTGATTAGTCTGTTGGAAATATATGGCAGGTCACTTTTACATTTTGTATCATAGAGAGTTACTGTCACTTTATGTCTTACATATTTGAAAATAAACCAAACATCATTGCTTTTCCGTTACAAAGAATTGAAGTGAACAAAACTTAAATTACCAACGTACACACCTAATTATTGTACAACTCAGTGACTGTACTAACCATTTTCAGATCAGTGATTTTACCATCATGCAGTCAGCACATTTCCTGCACATGACATTTTTTAAAAGAAAGCCTGAATTCAGAAAGAGCGTTATCACACCTCACCACTGCAATCTGCAAAATACCGACCATCAGCCAAGTTTGTCCAGGGGGCTTCCAAACTTGAGCTGGACTGTTATTCACACTATCCCTTACAACAAAAACAGCCCAAACCAAGAAGGGAGTGCATGAGACAGCCTGTTCAAAGGTCTATCATAGGGCTTCATGCTGGTCCACGTACATTTCAGCACTTGTATAAATGACCTGCCAACAACCATGTCGTGCAATTTTATCTCTGCTGATGACTTTGAGTGTGTCACCAAAGCTCTATAGTTCTGCACATTGAACCCAATCCCCCTGAAGATATTATAAATGTGATGGACTCCTGCAGCACATGGCGTCTTATATTGAACCCTCATAAACGATATTGAGTGTACATCAGCTCCACAATGTCAGTATCCAAACAGTAACCAGACTGAGCATTTCAAAGTACCTCATTGTGATTTGTTCACACTTTTCATTATATTCTCACCGTAAAATTGAACAGAACAACTGGCTGGGTTTGGAAACAAATGGAAATTTCTATGTAAATGTTTTCGGCATTGCCTTAACCACTGACGGCAAAATTTTATTCCTGAAGGTCGTAAAGCCTTTGATTGCTCACTTCGTACAAACCCACCCATTTGTTTTGTTCAAATTTATAACTGGAATATCATCAAAACAATGCACAAATCACAATAAGGAACTTTCAAATCATGCGCCCAAGATCAAATGATTAAGCATAAGGACTTTAAAAATGTACAAGTATTTTTACTTGTATGAGTATTTGTGCTAATATACAAACACTAACATTTTGGGACAATAATTTAACTGTATCCAAATGTTCTACAGTCGATACGAGTACATATTTGCTGCTTTTATCTCGCAAGTCAGTAATTTGGTATGTGAATGTCAATGTCTGCGTGATGCTAGGTATGTAGGCCTTGACTCTGAAATACTGACGTATTGTTTCAAATAGCAAACCCCGACCCCAGCATCAACTGTTCACAGCAAGCAAGGTACTGACTCGACCCAACCAACCTGCGTGCACAAACTCTCATCTCCCTAGCCAATATTGGTCATGCTTGGACAATATGTTTAATTTTATTTCATTCTGTTGCTGATTACGTCAGTATTCATTGCCCATTCTCTCGTTTCCCTTGAAAAGGTGTTGGTGAATTGCTTTCTTGAACTGTTGTCGTCTGTGTGTTTCGGGAGACATAATGAGGGAAGATGTCGAAACAATAACACGAAATAAACAGTGATGTATTGCTAAACTAGGAGTGGTTTGGACAGAACATGAATGCGCTAGTATTCCCATTTATCTGCTACTCTTGTCCTTCTGATGTCCCTGATTTTGAAAGGTGTAGTATTCGAATCCTGCGTGAATTTCTGCACATCTTGTGTACAGTACACATTGCTGCTACCGAGTGTTAATGGATTAGAGATGAAGCTGCACTCATCTAGATAAATGGGACAGTAAATAAAACGGTTAGGTGTGAAATAACTCTCACACTGCACTGATACATCGTCAGTCAAGGACAGGGATAGTATGGGTTTACACACAGAATAAATGTACACCTATGTTAGCCCTTTCGTATTCCTCAGCGATATTCAGCATTGTGTTTGATATGCTCTAAGCCACCCGTGACATTGCCTCCATCAAGAAATGAAGGATAGGTACAGCATGGGGTTAGAAACAGGGTAATGTTCCCACTAAAACGGCATGTTTCAAATTTCCAGGCCACGTCCAGCATGAAGTTAGAAATTGATTAATCAGACTTCATATCGACCCCACACCAACAGTGCCAGGACAGGTGCAGCACAGGATAAGATATAAAGTAAAACACCACATAAACTGATCTACATCAGGAGCCACCAGAACAGCGTAATCACAACATCTAATACAGATTGACATTCACACTGTGCTAACCCAATCGAACACTGAAGGTTAGTTATAGACTGGAGTTAGCTAAATATTAAAGATCACCCTGCAGTATCCCCATCAGACACACCCAGGAAATGGGCAACATGGGTGGCACAGTGGCTCAGTGGTTACCGCTGCTGCCTCACAGCACCAGGGTCCGATTCCAGCTACAGGCGACTGTCTGTGTGGACTTTGCACATTCTCCCCATGTTTGTGTGGGTTTCTTCACATAATCCAAAGATGTGCAGGTTAGGAAAATTGGCCATGCTGAATTTCCTATAGTTCTCAAGGATTTGTGGGTTAGTCGGAGTAACTGCAGAGGAATGAGTTTAGGTGGGATAGGCTTTGGAGAGTTGGTGTGGACTTAATAGGCCGAGGGCCTTTTTTCACTCTGCACTACCACTATCACACAGTTTCAGGACAGGTAATGGAAAGGTTTTGATACAAGTTAAAGCTCCATCTACACTGTTCTCTTTCAAACACTCTCAGATTAGTGTAATAATGCTGCCACATTCAGAAGGTTATTTTATCCTTGGGTTTTTTTTTGTAAATGGGAAGTTGTAACGGCAGAGGTGTCAAAATGTCTCAGAAAGAGCCCAGTTGAAAAATGGTGAGGAGTGGCCAGTTCTCCCGGTTCAGGCATTTTTTCTGATTTGGTTTATTTGTAACAGAGAAGCTGCCGATAGCAGGCTCAGAAGCTGCTGCAGCTGAAACAGATTCCATACTTCAGTAGATGATCCCTGACTGAATTTTATCTCAGAAATCTCTCCTGCCTGCAAGATTCTGTGTTTACATTTACCTTTCACCAAATTGTGTGTTTATGGGATGTTACGGGAATTGGAACAGCTCATTGGTTAAGTTGCATTACTGAGGTGCTTGAGTTTTCAAATAATGAAGTTATTCTAAATTCTGTTTTCTTCGTGTTTCAGCTGAAGTATTTCGATAACATTGTGTTTTGCTTAAAGCTGAGTGGTTTGACCAGCTTCATCACTCCTGGAATATCCACTCCACATCGTGGAGTCTACGCTTGGAATATTGTGTCCTGTTCTGGTCGCCCTACTTTAGAAAAGCTACTGATGCTTTGGAGAGAATGCAAAGAAGGTTTACCAGGATGCTGCCTGGACTGGAGGGTTTGCCTTATGAAGAAAAGTTGAATTAGCTCGAACGTCCCTCTCTGGAGAGAAAAGGAAGAGAGGAGATCTGAATCGAGGTATACCAGATAAGGAGAGGCATGGATAGAGTCAATAGCCTGAGACATTTCCCCAGAGCAGGATTGACTGGCATGAGGGGTCATTGTTTTAAGATATTAGGAGAAGAGTAACGAGGGGTCATCAGTGGTAGGTTCTTTACACAGAGAGTTCTGAATGCATGGAATGTGTTGTCAGCAGTGATGGTGGAAGAAGAACCATTAGGGACATTTAAGTGAATACTGGACATGCACATGGACAGCAGTGAATTGAGGGGTGCGTAGTTACGGTTATTTTATTTTACATTAGGATTAATCTTCTGCATAACATTGTGGGCCCAAGAGCCTGCTTGGTGCTGTACTTTTCTATATTCTATGTTGTGTGTTCTATTTTATAGAAGACCCTCCCCTTTTTAAAAACAGTCTATCCTTCCATTCTTCCTACCAAAGATGCTGCCTCACAAGTTCCCACATTTTATTCTACCTGCCATTTTTTACCCATTCTCCTCATCTGTCCAAGTACTTTCGCAGCTACCTGCCTATTAGACATTTGCAAACTTAGCAACAATCCCATCAGTTACTTTGTCCAGAATGTTCATGTATAACGTGAATAGTTATGGTCTCAACTCTGATTCCTGCAGAACTCACCTAATCACCGACTACCTTCCATGAAAAAGACCTCTTCATACTTACTCCCTGCCTACTGCCAGTCAGCTAATCCTTTACCCACGCTGAAAACTTGTCCCTGACAACTTGAGTTTTTTCCTATTCTTCAGCCTGCTGTGAAACACCTAGTCAAAAGATAAGTTAGTATTCGTATATTTGAAAAATAGCCAAATTGATGCTGAAAGTCTGGATGACATGCCCTTACATTGCACAAGGAAGAAGCTGATACACAAGAGAACAAACTATGTTAAGAACATAATGAAGATGAGACATGATGTACAGATTCAGTAAGTGAGCAAAAGTTGTAAAACAATGTGAGCGCATTCACAGCAAAAATCAAAAAGCTAACGTATTTTAAATAGAGAATCAAAAAACAAGTCACGGGACGATCTGGTTGTTGCTGTCTATGAAAAACAGAAGATTGACTCCCGAGCATAGCAAATGACTAGGTTTCTTCACTCGACTGATTTTTGGTATGAAGGTTTTGGCTTAGCACAAACTGCTTAACATGTTAGGACTGCATTCCTGGTTGTTTAAGTCAACAGATACCTGGAAATACATGGTCAATTGTTGCCTTCTTCCATCATTCCATTGACTCTGGAGCAGTTCCCGCAGATTGGATGGTGGGAAATGTAATTTTACGGTTTAACATGACAGAGAGAGGCAAGTAAATCAGTGATGGACAGAACAGTCAGCCTAACGTCAGTGCAGGAAACTGTTAAGTTTTAATATCAAAGTTATATTAGCACGTGGAAAATATTTTGGGAAATTGATAATATTTTACAGTAGTAATCAGAGATGAAGTAACTGAAGATTCATCCAATGAAGCTTACCGGGTGGAGCTAAGAAATAAGAAGGGGTTGGTAACGTTAATGAGGTTGTACTATTGGCCCTAAATAGTCAATGGGAATTAGTGGAACAACTGTGCAGGGAAACTGGGCAGATTTGCAGGAACAATAGAGAAGCAATCATAGGAGATTGAAATGTTTCTAACATAGAATGGGACTGCCAGAGCGTTGAGGATTAGATGGAGTGGAATTTGCTCAATGCATTCAGGAATGTTTCCTCAAGCATTTAATAAGGGGTCCTGCACACAAAGGGGAAAACATGAACTATGTTTGTGAAATAGGGCAGGATAGGTGACTGAGGTGACTGAGGTGACAGTGGGGAGCACTTTTGAACCAGTGAACATGGTTGTGTTAATTTCATAACAGTTTAGGAGAGTGATAATACTGGTCCATAGGTTCACTTATAAAGTGGGCTAAGACAAATTTTAATGGAACTAGACGCGATCTTGCGGGGTTGATGGGAGTAGTTTGTTTACAGGTAAACTGATCTCTGACAAGTGGGAGGTCTTTTATAAGTGTGATAGTTAGAGTTCAAGGTCTATATGTTCCTGTGAGGATAAACGGCAACGTTGGCAGGAAAAAATAACCCAGGATGACAAGCGATATTGAGACCTTGACCACAAAAAGGAGGGATGCATCATTCAGGTATAGGCAGCTGGGAATAAAGGAAACCCTGAAGATCTACAAGGGATGCAGGAGTTTACTGAAAAAAAGAAATCAGGAGGGCGAATAGGGGGAACAAGATAGTCTTGGCTGAGAAGGTTAGGGTGAAGCCAAAGAGGTTCTTTAAGTATATTAAAGAAAAAAAGAATAACTAGAGTGAGAATTGGGTTACCTTAAGGACCAAAGAGGAAATGTCAGTGCCGAACCAGGGTAAGGTTGTCAGTGACTATTTCTCCTTTGTGTTTACTGTGGAGAAACATTTGAATACCTTGGAACTTGGGGAAGGTATTGGTGATAACTTGGGGACATTCTATATTAGCTGAAAATGTGTTGCTGGAAAAGTGTATCAGGTCAGGCAATATCCAAGGAGCAGGAGAATCGATGTTTCGGGCATGAACCCTTCTTCCGGAAGAAGCGCTCATGCCCAAAACGTCGATTCTCCTGCTCCTTGGATGCTGCCTAATCTGCTGCGCTTTTCCAGCTACACGTTTTCAGCTCTGATCTCCAGCATCTGCAGACCTCACTTTCTCCTAGACATTCTATATTACATTAGAATAGATATGGGATGTATTAGAGTGCATGAATTTGGATACATGTCTTAGTCCTGACGAGATATATCCAAGAACACTGCAAGGGGCTCGAATAGAAATTGCAGAACTTTGGCTAGATATATTTGCAAAACTGTTAGCTACAGGTGAGATCCCGAAAGATTGGAGAGTAGCGAACGTTGTGACAATATTCAAGAAAGACTACAGAGAAAAGTCTGGGAACTACAGAACAATAAGCTTGAAGTTTGTGGTGGGTTTGTTTTCTGAGAAGATTCTGAGAGATAAGGCATAAATGCATTTGGAGAGACAGGGTTTGTTTCAGAGTAATCAGCATGGCTTTGTACGTGGGAGATCAGCCTTACAGATTTATGAGAGTTCTTTGATGAAGTAACCAAGAATGTTGATGAGGGCAAAGTGGTAGACGTGATTTCCGAAAGCCCTTTGATAAGGTTCGCCTTGAAGGTTAAATCTCATGGAATCCAGGGCAATATGGCAAATCGGATACCCAATTAGCTTGATGGTGATGAGCAGATGGTAACAGTAGAAGGATGCATTTATACTTCAGGACTGTGACTAGTGGAGTGCCTCAGGGGTCGGTGCTGGGCCCATTGCTGTTTGCTACCAATATCAATGATTTGGATGAGAGTGCACAACACATGGTTGGTAAGTTTGCAGATGACATTAAAATAGTTGGTAACATGCACAGTGAGGAAGGTTATGAGAAATTGCAGTAGGAACTTGATTAGCTGGAGAAGTGGGCCAAGAAACGGCAAGTGGAGTTTAATCCAGATAAGTGTGAGTTCTTGCATATTGGAAAGTCAAATCAAGATAGGAATTTCATGGTGAATGATAGGACGTTAAGGACCGTAGTGGGGGTTCAGGTGCACTCTTCTCTGAAAGTGGAGTAACAATTAGACAGGGTAGTGAAGAAGGCTTTTGACACACTGGCCTTCATGATTCAGGGCATTAAGTACAGAAGTTGGGAAATTATGTTGCAGATGTGTAGTACGTTAATTAGACTGCACTTTGAGTATTGTTTTCAGTTTTGGTCACCTAACTATAGGTAGGATGTTATTCAACTGGAAAGCGTGCAGAAGAAATTTACAAGAATGTTGCCAATTTTCCAACGGTCTGAGCTACAGGGAAAGATTGGACAAGCGAATACTTTTCTCTTTACTGCCGAGGAGACTAAGAGGGGCTCTTATAGAAGTTTTGTACGTTCAAAAGAGGCACGGATAGAGTGAATGCACTCAGTCTTTTCCCACACTCGGGGAAACGAGGACTCGAGGGCATCAGTTTAATGTTCGAGGGGAAAGAATAAGAGGGAACCTGCAGGGCAACTCTTTACTCATACGATGGTACGATTTTGTATGGAGTTGCCAGTGGTCGTGGTTGGGGCAGGGATATTAACAGCTATTGAAAGGTATTTGAATTAATACTTGAACAAGAAATGTTGAGGAGGATATGATCCATGTGCAGGGAAATGGGGTTAGCGTAGATGGATGGTTTGGTCGGCTTAGACCAGTTTGCACAAAAGGGTCTGTCTTTGTGCTGATGGGATTCTATAATCATTTGAATCCATGACTGTAGAGATTACGTGCAAACGGGATGTTTTTAATGTTTGGGGAGTCTAAAACATGTTTTAATGTTGGGTCAGATGGGAAAAGTATTTATGAGTGAGATGAGAAAAGCCAAGACACTGTACACATTAAAGCATGAAGCAGTTTGTTTTTAAATAGATCTTCATGGTAATCAATTAAAAAGGAAAGAACGTGGGAATATGCTTTTGTTATTGATAATATAATCGTATTGGATAGGGGAGCACTTTTAAACTGATTAATGCTGGATTTTTTTTCACCCAGTCTTGATGATTCCATGTTTGAATTCAGAGGGATCCCTGTTTCACTTTTTGTCACATATCTCCACCAATCACTACATTTAAAATATAACTGCGTTGGTAACATTAAAAATAAATACAGGTTTCAGACTTTATCTAGTTCAGCGTTAACAAGTTTGCCAAGTTTACATATTAAGTAAAAACATTGTCGTTATTTTCAAGCTAAAACTCCCCAAAGCTACAATGAGGAAATGTAAAGCTCTTCAAAGTGTTATCTTTGAAACACTTTGGAGGAATAAGTGAGGACTGCAGATGCTGGAGATCAGAGTCAAAAAGTGTGGCGCTGGAAAAACACAGGAGGTCAGGCAGCATCCCAGAATCAGGAGGATCAACGCTTCAGGCATAAGCTCCTCATCATGAATGCCTGATGAAAGGCTTCTGACCGAAATTTTGACTGCTGCTCCTCGAATACTGCCTGACTTGCTGTGCTCTTTCAGTGCCACACATTTTTCCTTTGAAACACTGCGAACAAATGATAGTTAAACACATGACCAAGAAGAAATAACAGATAATACTAGAGAGTGTTGCGATGCGGTTCTGCTCACACAGGCTGCTGGTGCTGGACTCCAGTCCTTGACCAGTTGTATTTGGCTCAATGTCCTTTGCTGCAGCTGCCTGGTTTTTTTAACAACGCATACCCCACAGAAATTCACCACAAGTGGGAAAGATGACGTTGGGTTTCTCAGCTTCTCCATGCTGCTGTATAGAGAGACAGAGGGTTGTGAGGTCATGCTTCACAGGCAGCATAAATTCTCTCCTTCTCTGAGTTCCAACATGCAATAGTTTTACCCCAACCCCAGACTGAATGTCATGAACTCTCTCTGAATGTTTCCAGACTGAAACATCTGCCATCTTTAGCAGTGCTACTTATTATTATGTCGGTCAAGAGATTATATTTTTATGATTCATATTTTTATAATATGTTAAAATGAAAAGATTTTGTTCAATGACTATTTCCCCAACATTGAGTTTCCTTCACAAGCAGAAGTATCCATTGGATAAACACACAAAACACACTGCTGAAGGTCTTATATGATTCAATAAAATCACCGCTCATTCTCAGATCTCACCAACTAAATTTTGATATCATAAACTCTTCATTCCAGTAATGAGTGAAGGTCGATATCCCTGGGAATTACTACAGTTACGGAGATCAAACTACAATGCACGAAGAAAACGACTGTTTGAAAGTTCAAAGCTTTTGCAGAAACAAAGCATCGTTTCATTATCTTCTGGCACTTCCTTTATCTGCATGATAACGTCTTTTGAGATTCGTGAACGAGGACAGACAAATCTCTCTGGATCACCAAGTTCGGGGATGTTTCTCCATTTCAATCTTTTCCTGTTATTTTGTCCTTTGTGCCATAATATGCTAGTTCCCATAACATATGCAGTGCTACTGTTTCTGACGAACGCTTGTTCACTCACTTCCCCTGCCTATGTCCCACTGGAGAGTCTCATACTTCACTTGAAAAATTATTGAATGACCATCTTGATGCATGAGTTAATTGAACACCTATAAATTCACTACCATAATCCAAATCATTCAGGTACACTGATGTCTTTGGCTCTCCAACAATTAATGCTTTTCAAACCTTACACTTACACATTTATCCCGACTTTTTACTACCTTAGTATTGAAGCTTTAAAGGGCTCATTCTGTGCTCAATTACGTAATCCTGACTCTGCTTAGCATTTTAGAGAAGATGAATCTTCTATTCGAGGGTAACAATTCTGGGTGGTTGAATCGTCTTCCTCGGGCACAATAGCAGCCTCGAAAGACTGTCTAAGAAAGCTACACACGTTAAGAGCAGCAATTGGCTATTGTGTCCCTCGAACCCGCTGTACTATTGAGAGATCATTGCTGATCTGATTGTGGTTGAACATCCCACTGTTCTAAATAACATTGGCTCCTTTGTCCATCCTATGAAGCTCAAACTCAAATACTTTCCATAAGCCAGACAGTCCTACTTCCTGGAATGAGAATTTTACAGTCAGCACTGTCCTCAGGAGAAAAGAATATCCTTTTGTCAATCTGAAAAAGGAGAGTCCTTATTTAGTAATTGTTTTCCTTCACACAAATTTAAGAGCTATGTGATACAAGTGCAAATATAGGAACATATGCAGGTCATTCAGTTGATCAACCCTATTCCACACAACCTTTAATTCAGTATTCAAACAGGAATCAAAAGTCTCTATTGCTCCCTGGAAAGATCTGTTTAAAGCAGGAATTACATTTGTGATGATGCTTTACTTTAACAAGGTGAGTTTGTCCTTTTTGTAAGGAGAGTTTCTAAAGACAGAGATGCTGAGCGGTCTAAGAAGAGCTTAATTTAATCTCTTGAGCTTAGTTTAACAATGGCTGGAGAATGGCCAGTTCTCCCAGTTCAGTTTTTCTCTCGTTTGCTCTCCCTCGGGCAGTCACAAGATACTGGAGACCAGGAAGGTTGTAAGCTTTGGCAAATGATTCCTGATTGTCTTTCTTTGGATTTGCATTTGTCTGTGAGAAAAGGAGAGGTAATTACAGCAATAGCTCGGCACTAAATTTGGTGCAAATGCCAATGGAGTGTTTGGAAATGGCTAGAATACAATGGCAGGTGATTAAAGTTCTGAAATTGGTACTTACTAAAGTCGCTGTAAGAGGATAGAGGTGAAAGGAGGAGGTCAGCCTAATGAGGAGCGGATGACCAATCTCATCGTTGCCAAAGTCCTGTTGAGGATCTCTTCAAATATACATAAGCATTGCTAAATTTGATGATAAGAATGTAGAAACGTTTTCAACTTAATTGAGTAAGTGACTAAACAACTAAGTGGCCAGTGACCATATTGGTTTTGTTGATCCAAGTAAAGCTGGAAGGTAGAGTTCGTGAGGTACTCACATCACTGTCAGAGGAGATATCTGAGGCATAAGAGGAGATGAAGAACACCATCTTAAATGCATAAGAGCTTGTGCCAGCATCCTACAGATAGCAATGCAGAAGTCGAAGGAGGGACTGTAGTCAAATGCACATTGAGTTTGGAAGAATCAAAGTAAGGAATTGTGATTGGTGAATAAGGGAATTAAAAAAAAACATGTGACACTCTTAGAGGGACAATTATTTCGAAGGAGTTCAAAAATTCCTGAGATAATGAGAACTCAAGTGGAAGATCAGAGAGTTAAATTAGCAAGATGAGTACTGAAATGTCTGATGATTATGACTTGGTTCGTAAACCAAAATTGAGCTTCCAACGTCAATATCAATCCATGGGGGGTAGAATTTGGGGAATAGAGAAAGCCTCTCTCAGTGAGGGAAAGATTCTATCTGTGGAAAGATAACTTACCACAGGGTAAAATAGAAACCAATGAAGTGGAAAGAAAAGTTAAAAGCTCCGGTGTTTCACTGCAATAAAGTAGGCCATATGAAGTCACAGTGTTGGTGTTGCTGGGAGAACATAAATGACGAGCAGGTGGTCATTTAGAGGCTATGAAACTCAAGCTAAAAAGGACAAAAAACATTTTTACTGGCTTGGACTGCGTAACAATGTAATTGAATTTTATCAGATATATCATTCATGTCAAGTAATTGGAAAACCACAGGCAGTAATAAAATCTGCACCACTCCTGCATTTGGGAAACCTTTAAAAAGACTCTTAATTGAATTGAAGGAATTCTGTTTGTCCTTTTTGTCATTAGAACTGCAATAAATAGATCGATCAAACTCAGTCCATTTGGATGAGGTTTTTGGGCACGAGGTGAGAGAGTTACTAAAACTGGTGAAGGAGAAATTGCTGAGACAAAATTTAGAGACCACATCTCTGGAGTATGTGTCAATTTTTTGGGAATTGGTAAATAGAGTGGGGGAATTTACAACACTGATGTTTAAAAATATCTGATTATGAGATGAAACAGGAAGCAGAAAAAAATCAAAAACTTACAATTGTACTGTCAGAGATAAGGTGTTAATATTGCTTCCAATGAACCTTAAAAGCAACGGTTCATTGACTTTATCGAGTCGAAGGGAGATTGAGTGAGGTGAACTATTTGACAAGGTCTTCAGGCAGAATGTAGTCTCACTGAGTGCGTCTTGTTAATATGCTCAAAATATATTTTGGCAGGAAAGTAAAAAAGGAGGCTAAGTTACTGTGTACAGCATATAATGAAGAACACAATTCAGAGGATTCTCAAGTGGACATGCCTCAGATTAGACTGTTCAATGAGGATATTGTCAAAATTGTATTAAATTATTGCATTACCTTCCAGTAGAAAATCAACAGGACCAGAAACAGTTAGTAGTATCGCATGGGGAAATATATTTGAATAAACGGGGAAGTAATAATCGAATTATGCATGATGTAGGAAAATGATGAAGTGCTGTTCCACTTAAGCAACGTCCTTGTACACTTAATAGTCTGATGATAAAACTACACAACATAAGGTGGAAGTCCAACAGGTGCCTCTGGAGGCACTAGCCTTTGGAGCACTGCTCCTTCAACAGGTGGTTAGAGGGCCACATAACGGCACTCTGACGTTGGCTCACTTGTTAACAACTGAGATTGAGCGCATGCTCCAGGACAGCATAATCAAATTGATTTGTAGTGACTGGAGCTCACGCATGATAATGGTTTCAAAACCAGATGGTACACAATGTTTATGTCAGTAAGATACAAAATCTGATTCACACCTGATTCCACATTTGGAAGACTGTATTGAGAATTGGGACACACATATATTTGCTCGCATGTACCTTACCTCAAAGAGCAGAAACAATTTTGGGTTTTGAAACACCGAATAGACTATATAATTTTGAGTTATGTTATTTGTTATGAAAAATACACCAGCCACATTTCAAAGTAGGAACCAATAAAGTCATTTCAATATTACCCAGTTGTTTGTTAGGTATGGATAACCTGGAGATTTTTAGGCATACATAGTGAGAACATTTAGAGTGATTGAGTCAGAGAGATGTGATGCACAGAAACAGACCGTTCAGTCCAACTCATCCATGCCAATCAGTTATCCTAAACTAATCTCGTCCCATTTGCGAGCAACGGTCAAATATCCATTTAATACTTTGTCTATTTATCCTGTTATCAAAGTGCAAGTGTACTGTTCCTTTAGGAAATTTGAAGAGCCATTAAGGACTTCCGAACACAGTACAAATTGTTTTGAACGAGGTAAAAATGTCGTACTAGGTCCAGACCAATTGTACAGCTGTTTTGCTGTGGAAAAATAATTCAAATTTGCCCAAGCAGTTTGAATTATGCCCCAATATGCTAGAATCCAATAAATTTTGAAGTTAGTATTTTAATAAAATGAAAATTAATGGAACGATCTGATGTTTATAAGTAACATGTAAAATTACCCTAAACTCCTACATCCGATAAGAAGAACCTATCAGTCTACTAAAGATCATCTTTTTTCCTTCACAATTTACGGACGGAAAAAATAGGACTGTATTTTGCTCTAAAAACGTTCTTCGGCCTAACATAGTACTTGTGTTTTACATTTTTAAAATTTAATGAACAGAATGATTTCAATAAATCATGCAATCAAGAAAAAAAACTCACTACTTCTACCTACTACCATAAACATAAAGTAAGGTTACATGTTGAAACTATAACTTATTGTTTCTGTGCTGTGAGTCTCCCAAACAGTTTCCTCCATGGTCAGCTGTGAATTTCACTGTTCGTTAATTTTTCCTAGATGCACTCCGATGTCCAGAGATCTATGAACTCAAGCTGAAAAGGCTGTAGCTATGCAGATTCACTTCTTTGTCAGTCGCAGTTTTGTAGAAAAATTAGCAAGTTGTTCGAACGACTTCAGGTGAGAGGCTGGGTGATAAACCTGGCTAAGAGTGAATTCGTCAAAGACAAAGTCATGTACGTGGGCCATGCTATCGGACCTCACGGAATGTGAAATACAGATTATACCGGAAATTTCCACACGCTGTAAAAAAGGGATTGCCTGGACTGCGAGGATTATTTTGGAAATTCATTCCAAATTATAAAAGTGCGGTTGCTCCACTCACTGAATTATTGAAGTAATGCAGGAAAATTCATTGAACGACACGCTGTCAGAAAGCATTTGACAGCCTGCAAGCTGTGTTACTCACTGCTGCTGTATTAGCCACACCTAATTATGCAAAGTATTTCAAGATTACTATAGGTGTGAGTGATGTGGGTGTAAATGCTGTACTCTGACGAGACGAAAACTAGAAGATAGAAAGAACTATTAGATGCTTTTCCAGGAAATTGAAAATTCATCAACAGAAATGTACAGCAATTGAGAAGGAGACTTTGAACTTGGTATCGCCATTTAAGTCTTGGTGTGGCCAATAATGTTCCTTATTCGAGTGTGTGGTGCTGGAAAAACATAACAGATCAGACAGCATTCGAGCAGAAGGGTAATCAGTTTTGATCATAAGTCCTTTATCAGGAATGAGGCTTGTAGGTTCATTGGCTGGGAGGTAAATGGGGGGGTGGGGGTGGAGTGGGGCTGGGGGTAATGTAGCTGAGAGTGCGTTAGGTAGATGAAGTGGAGGTGAAGGAGGTAGGTAGGAGAGAAGGATCAGCGGAGAGGTGGGAAGGCAGATAGACATCTGGGACAGGTCAAGTGGTTTGGTGCCAAGCTGGCGATTGGATCTGGGATAAGATGTAGGGAGCGGAACTAAGGAAAAAGGAGGCATCAATGCCGTGTGGTGGAGGGTCCCAAGGTGAAAGGTGAGGCGTTCTTCCTCCGGGCGTCAGTTGAATAGAGATTGGCGTTGGAAGAGACCCAGGACCTGCATGACCTCGGAACAATGAGAAGGGGAGTTAAAGTGTTTGGCCATGGGGCGGAGGGGCTGATTCGTGCATTCATCCCGGAGATATTCTCTGAGCCATAACCCAGCCTTCTAACTCGGCACCGCCCTCATGGCAGGAGCGAACAGACTGAAATAACCTGTATTAGTGAATGTGTGCATGATTATTGTCAATGTGATGTATATATGCTTTAGTGTATTTACAAATTAAGACTAAAGAGTATCAAATGAACTCAACTTTATACTTTGGTGCTTCTCCTTTTAAGGAAGGAGGGTGACGCTGCTGTCATTTTAATTAGGTGATTTTGTCGTTTTTTTAAGAAAGGTCTTAAAAACAGAGATTTCGAGGGAAGAACCTAGTTAAGCAGTGGCACGTGAATGGTCAGTTCTCCTAGTTCAGGTTTATTCTCATGTTGGTTTAGCTCTGGCAGTCACAAGTTGCTGGAGACCAGGAAGCTTGCAAACTTCAGAAAATGATTCCTAACTGACTTTGTCTCTGAAATGTCTCTGGATGATGTCCTCTCCTGCCTCGAAGATTCTGTGTTTGAATTTGCCTTTTTGCCAAGGAATGTGTTTATGGGATGTGACATGATTGGAGCAATGCAGCAGTAATGTTGCTGTATCACGTCAGTTAACTTTATCAATGGTAAAGTCGTTCTAAATTCTTTTTTGTTGTTTCTGCTTGCGTGAAACCAAGTGACTTGACCAGCTCCAACCTTTCTGGAATATTAACCTCACATCCGACTTTAAACTAAGAAAACGTTCTTGAAATATAACACCTTTGAGATAATAAATACCTGCTTATTTTCACCTAAAATTTGTGGGACCCAGACAATAAACTGTGCAGCCTACTTCTGACACCCGGGAATGGGGAAGCATGATCTTAGCAGCTATCTGTCAAATAAAGTCTGTAACATTTCCATCTGAATAAGATCACTGCTCCTTCACATAAACTCCCGTGTATATAGGCTCAACTCTCACCATTCCCACTGATGGATGAACACATTTCCCCACAAAACAAACAAGTAAACTGGCTCTGAAAATGCTTCAAATGCAGTTATAATCATTCTCATCAAATTGTACTGTTGATGCTCACTGTTTCTTTGTTTTGTGTATATTGTCAGAACTCGCTCCTCATTCCTCAAGAATCCATCACTCGACTCTGCATTGAGTTTATTTGACATGATTCCAAAAATGCACTGCTCAAGCACGGATGACTGGGGAACATTATATAAACAGCATTTCCCACTGTTGTGTGTTTTTTTTTTCTTTTGATCAATGGCATATGCAGACTCTCACTCACCTTTAATCAATAGGATTATAATTCCTAAACAAATTTAATTCAATAACATTTGAACATATTTCGTTCTGATGCACAATGTATCATAAACATCTCAAAATCATAAATGGGCCCTTCAGCCCATTGTGTCAAAGGAAGGAATGGAACTTGCTGTGCACCATTTTCGAAGGCAACTTGATAATGAAATGGTTGGAATTTAGAATGATTCTGGTCATTCCCCCCACTATTTCCAGCCATTCTTCCCTCAATGATCGCAAAGTCTTCTATTTAGGCTCTTCAGTGCGCTGCTTCATTGTGATAGAAAAGGTGTTAGATTGAAAGAAGTTAACTGGAGCTCTGTGTTCAGTGACGGTAATTAATGCAAATCTCCATGGATTCTAACATTATCGCTGGAGAGTTTCTCTCTTCTATTAATACCAGAGTCCTATCAATGAGTTAGCCTATAGCATCTGTAGAAACATGATCTCGACAATAACAGGGATCAGCAGCTCCACAGAAAGGGAGAGAAGAGATCAGAGTCTGGGAACATTAGATTCGAATGTTACAGCAATGGATCAGAATATAACAACATTAAACTGGAATGTTACAGCAATGAATCATAGTTTTATAGCATTAAACTGGCATGTAATGACAATGGGCAGGAGTTTATTCGTTGGTCTTTCCTGGCTTTCTCAGGAGTGGCCAACCTTGTCAACACGGATCATGTGTGTACTTTGGGTGATCCAAGCTGGTTATTATCCCATCCTCGCTATCATTGGTGTACCTGGTAAGTGTCTCTATCATACTATTTACTGTATTAGGCGTGTTGCAGAGACTTACCGTCCTTTTTTTAAATTCTAAAAGGATTGAAACGTGTCATAATATCCATTCGTTAGCTTTAACTCTTATTAAACAAGTTTAAGCGAAAAACAAAGATCAGCAAGGCAGCCTACATGTGGAACTGCAGAAGATTGGGGAAACTTAATTGAAAATTTTGCATTAATATTAACTGTGAAGAAGGACATAGAAGATTATAGAATGTGGGACGTAGATGGTGAAATCTTTTTTTTAAAGTTCATACTACAGAGGAGGAGGTGCTGGATGTATTAAATGCATATAGGTGGATACATTCCCAGGACCTGACCCTTAACTCTATAGGAAGTTCGGCAACTGGTTGCTGGGTCCCTTGCTGAGATATTTGTATCATCCTTCGTCAGAAGTGAGGGGTCAGGAAACTGGAGGTTGGCTAACATGGTGCCACTGTTTCAGAAAGGTGGTAAGGAAAAGCCAGAGAAGAATTGACCAGTGAACCAGACATCAGTGGTGGGCAAGTTGTTGGAGGGAATCCTGAGGGACAGGATTTACATGTATTTGGAAAGACAATGACTGATTTTGTTTAAACAACATGGCTTTGTGTGTGCAAACAAATGTCTCACGAACTTGTTTGAGTTTTTTTTGAAGAAGTGATGAAAAGGATTGATGAGGGCAGAGTGGTGCGTGTGATCGATATGTATTTCACTAAGGATTCGATAAGGTTCCTGGTGCTAGACTGATTAGCAAGGTTAGACCACATGGAATACAGGGAGAACTAGCCATTTAGCTACAGAACTGGCTCAAAGGTAGAACACCGAGTGTGGTGGTGGTGGAGGCTTGCCATTAAAAGTGGAGGCCTGTGACCAGTGGTGTGCCACGATGATCAGTGTTGTTTCCATAACTTTTCGTCATTTATATGGATGGTTTGGAAGTATAGTTATCTGCAGTTGACACCAAAATTGGAGGTCTTGTGGACAGCAAAGATCGCTATCTCAGAATAAAAATTTGCGAGAACTGGCAGATGGTGTTTAATTCAGATAAATGTGAGGTGCTGCATTTTGGAAAGGCAAATCATAGCAGGATTTCTACAGTCAATGGAAATGTCTTGGGGGTGTGTTGCTGAACAGGGGCCTTGGAGTGCACCTTCATAGTTCCTTGCAATTGAAGTCGCAGGTAAAGAGGAAAGTGAAGAAGACTTTTGTTATGCTTTGTTTTATTGGGCACAGCATTGAGTTGGTAATTTGGAGGTCAATTTGGGGCATTACAGGAATGGTTTGGCCATATTTGGTATATTGTTTGCTGTTCTGGTCTCCCTCTTATCGGAAGGATGTTTTGAAAGTTGAAACAGTTCAGAAAAGATTAACAATAATGTTGCCAGGGTTGGAGGATTTGAGCTACAGGGAGAGGTTGAATAGACTGTTGCTCTTTTTCCTGGACCTCCGGAGGCTGCTGGCTGACTTTGTAGAGGTTTATAAAATCACGAGGAACATGGATAGTGTTAATAGAAAAGGTATTTTTTTCCCTGGAGTGGGCATGTCTCGAATTAGAGGACATTTGTTTAGGGTGAGAGGGGAAAGACTTAAAAGAGATGTAAGATTCAACTTATTCATGCAGAGGGTGGTACGAATATGGAATGAACTGCCAAAAGAAATAGTGGTGCCTCTTACAAGTACAACATTATAAAAGTATCTCGATGAATCTCTGACTAGGAAGGGTAAACAGGGATTCAGGCCAAGTGATGTCAAATAGTGATTGGTTGCCACAGCGAACGCTGATGGGACCCCAGCTATTCAAAATACATATTCATGATTTGGATGAAGGAGACAAAATGTATCATCTCAAATGCAAATGCAACCAAGTTGGCTGGGTGAACAGTGACGAAGATGCAGAGATTCTTCAGCATAATCTGGGTGAGTCGAGCAAATCGATGGCACATGCATTATAATTTGAATGAATGCGAGGTTATTCACTATGAAAGCAAACTAAGAAAGTATATTGCTGTCTGAATGGGTGTAAATTGGGAGACGGGATTTCTCAGCGGGACCCTGGAGTCCTGCCTAACCAGTCTCTGAAATCTGTCATGCAGGTGCAGCAGGTGGTAAAGAAAGCAAAAGGTATGTTGGCCTTCATTGTGGGAGATTTCGAGTATAGGAGCAGGGATGTGTTGTTGCAGGTTTCCAGGGCATTGATGAGGCCGCACCTAGAATTCTGTGTGCAGTTTTCGAATCCTTTTCAGAGGAATGATTTTGGTGCTCTTCAGGGATAACAGCGAAGGTTTACCAGGCTGATTCCGGGTTTGGCAGGACTGATGTGTGAGCAGTGTTTGACTAGGATAAGGATTGTTTTCACTGTAGTTCAGACGAATGCGTTGCGGGGATCTCAGATTGACTAATAGAATTCTAACAGAACTAGACAGGGTAGGTGCAGGAGGATATTCCCGATGGTGAGTGTGTCCAGACCTGTCAGTGTCCAAGGATTTAGAGTAGACAATTAATATCAGAAATGAGGAACCATTCCTTCACCCAAAGCGTGGTGAGCCTCTGGGAATCATTATCACAGGAAGTAGTTGATGCCAAAACATTGAACGTTGTGAAGAGGTGGGTCGTTACTGCACTTTGGGCAATTGGATCGAAGGTTATGTGGAGAAAGCAGCATTAGGCCTACTGAGGTGGATGATCAGCAATGTTGCGATGAATGATGGGACCGGATCGAAGGGCATAATGGCCTCCTCCTATCGTCTGTATTTCTACGTTTTCTATGTTTCAATGTTACATCCAAAGGTACTACTGGTGTTGGTGTTCAAGATGCTGACCATCAGAAAATGGTACAATATACACAGTCATTCATTTCGCGGGAGAGATGGAGTGTCCCAATATTCAAATTGTTGAGAGTACTGGAACATCTGACACTGTCTCCAAAGAAAGGGAAATGAACAGAAGATATCAGGGAACGAAACTACTGTAATCACCAATAAGTGGTCATGCTGTGTATTTGTGGAAAGTAACATACTTAACTTTGTGGAAAGTAATTGGAGAGGTTTCCTCAGTTGTGCTTGAGCTGCAGCATAGATTCACTTAGGATATTCAATGTGAATAATAAACTGAGAAAACATTTTTGAATAGGGAAAGGCATGTAAAGAAGTAGGAGCTGATGTTGGGCTAGGGCAGGGAGTTGAGGCAGTTTGAATATGACCAATACATCCTGAGTTTTCCAGGAACACTTCCCCAACAGATTGGGAAAGCAGGAGCACAGAGTGAGGCAAGTCTTGTTCAAAGAAGAGGTTGTGTCACAGCTGTGTCACCCAATCCCTTTCAACAAATTATTTAGACTTACACCAGGTGAAGACTGGGCTCACATTAACCATGAAGGTCACGGTTTTATTGAGTTCCTATGATCCAGAACTTCCCAGGCAGGAGTAAATGTAAATTACATCATCTCCCACAATGCTGTCCATTGATGTATCCATTAGCTGATGGAGAGAACCTACTCCATGCGAGGTGTACACATTGTTTCTGTTTTCCGGGTGAATGACAGAAAATAATCCCCGAAGTACCAGTGAACCGAATAACTTGTATTGTGTTGAATATGTCTATGTAGCCATTGTTTATTGTTCTTCGCAGGTTATCTTGTAATTGATTGTTTCTTGGTCTGCTGAAGGCTATTTGGTGTAGATAGAACCAAAATGACATTCAGAGGGAATTCGGGAGTTTCGACACACAAACTCTGAATGAACAATATGTTTCCAAGGCAAGATGAGCAAGTGACTTGTGGAGAAACTTGTCAATGTGGTGTTCCCACCTACCTGCTGCACTTGTCCCTTTGGGTGGATTTGTTTGTCGGTTTTGAAGGTGCTGGCTAAGGAAATGTAATGATTTACTCTGAGGCATATTGCAGATTCCATGACAAGTAATGACAAAGAATTGCATGAAATTAATAGGTGAGGAATAGGGAACCAGAGGAGCTGAACACATGGCTAAAGGGAAGATGCAGGATAGAGGTTTTGGATTCCTGGATAATTGGGTCTCTTTCTGAGGTAGATGGAACATCTCCAAACAGGATGCTCTTCACCTGAACCAGAAGGGTACCAATAGCCATGAGTGAGGGAGAATTTGAAATACTCTCCGGAACAGTTTAAGCTAATTTCGCAGGGGTATAGGAACCAAAATTGTAGTTCCAACATACAGGAGGTTGAGAACAGTGAGGTAAGAAAAATGGTTTCAACGTCGCAAGAGGGCACCATCAAGCAAGAAGCTGATTTACTGTGTGTTTACGTTAATGCAAGGAGCATGCGGAATGACTTGGGTGAACTTGCAGCATGGGTTAGAACGTGGGAGTTTGATGTTGTGGCCATTTCAGAGACATTGTGGAGCTGTGATTGGAAAGGTTATTGCAGGTTTCTGGATTTAGATGTTTCAGTAAGAAGAGGGAAGACTGTAAGAGATGGGGGCGTTGGGAAGTTGGTGTGGCTTTGTTAATCAAGGACAGTATTATAGTGGCAGCAAGGACGTCTGAGTGTTCGTCTGCTGAGGTAGTAAGAGCTGGTGTTAGAAACAGGGAAGGAGAGGTAACCCTGTTGGGAGTTTTCTATAGGCCTACAAATAGTTCCAGAGATGTAGTGGAAAAGATAGCAAAAATGATTCTCGATACGAACTAGAGTGACAGCGTAATTGTTATGGTGGACTTTAATTTCCAAATATTGTCTGGGAACATTATCGTGCAAGTACTTTAGATGTGTCAGTTTTTGTCCAATGTGTACACGATATGTAGACAGACTAAAAAGGAGCGATGCCACATTGGATTTGGTACTGGGTAATGAATTAGGCACGATTTTAGATTTGGAGGTAAGTGAGCAAATTGGTGATAGCGATCACAATTTGATTATGTTTACTTTAGCGATGGAAAGAGATAGGTATATACGGCAGGGCAAGAGTAGTAGCTGGGAGAAAGCTTAAATAGGATGCAATGCGGTAAGATTTAGGATGTATTGGATGGGGAAGGAAACTGCAGGGATTGTGTACAATTGGAATGTGGAGCTTATTCAAGGAATAGCTACTGTGTGTCCTTTAAGAGTATGTGCCTGTCAGAGAGGAAGGAAGTGGTCGAGCGAGGGAGCCGTGGTTTATTAAAGAAGTTGAATATCTTGTCAAGAGGAAGAATAAGTCTGATGTTATGCTGAGACATGAAGGGCTCAGTTAGAGCGCTTAAGAGCTACGAATTAGCCAGGAAAGATCTCAAGAAAGATATGAAACGAGCCAGAAGAGGACATGTGAAGCCGTTGGAAGATAGGATCAAGGAAAATCTTAAGGATGTTTCTGGGTATTTCAAGAATAAAATAATAACTAGAGTAAGATTAGGGCCAAACAAAGATAGGAGTGGGAAGCTGTGCATTGAGGCAGACGAGATGGGAATGCGCAAAATAAATATTTTACGTCATTCTTTACTGTGGAAAAAGATGATGTTGTCGAGCAGTATACTGAGATACAGGCCACTAGACCAGATGGGACTGAGGTTCAAATGGAAGAGGTGTGAGCAATTCTAGAAATCGTCCAAATAAATAAGTCCCATGGGTTGTATGGGTTTTTCCTACAATTCTCTGCAAAGCCAGGAAGGAGATTGCAGACTGTTTGGCTTTGATCTTTATGTCGTCATTGTCTACAGGAATCGTCCTAGAAGACTAGAGATAGCAAATGTTGTTCTCTTATTCCAGAAGGGGAGTCGAGACAACCCAGAAGTGACAGACCCGTGAGCCTTGGTTTATTTGTTGATAAAGCATTGGAAAAGGTTATAAGTTATAGTATTTAAAATGATCTAGAAAGGAATAAGTTGATAGGGCTAGTAAACATGGTTTTGTGAAGGGTAGGTCGTGCTTCAGAAACCCGATGCAATATTTGAGAATGTGGACAAACAGCTGGATGAGCGTAAAGTGGTTGATGTGGTGTATGTGGATTTCAGTAAAGCATTTTATAAGGTTCCCCACGGTAGCCTATTTCACAAATAAACGGAGGCATGGGTTTGAGGGTTGTTTAGTGATTTTGATCAGAAGTTGGCTAAATGACAGAAGACAGAGGGTGATAGTTGATGGGAAATGTTCATCCAGGGGTTCAGCTACCACTGTGGTACTGCAAGGATTTATTTTGGTCCACTGTTCTTTGTCATTTTTAAAAAGGAGCTGGAGGAGTGTGTAGAAAGAATCTATTTTGTAAATAAATTCATTTTCATTTCTGCCTTCTGATCCATAGATTATTCCTGAATTAACCAATACTGACTGTTCTGTTATAACAGAGGAGCCCGTATCATCAAACTCTGCTGTGATCTCCTACATGCACTAACTTTATTCCTCTCTCAGCTTTTACCTGATTCTGAACAAGTTTGTGTACAATTTCAGCATTCTATTTTAAAGTGAATGGAGTTTCTTCCTAATTTTCATATCTGTATTGCAGCCTCGATCTGTATCCCTGCCTCAGACACGCTGCTTCTGAAAACATTCATCCATGTCTCGGTCTGCTTCAGTCTCAACTATTCTAATAATCATCTTATTGGCGTCTCACTTTATACGCTCCATAACCTCAGTTTATCCTCAACTCTGCTGCTTGTTCATCAACACACGGAGTCTAATTCATTTACCACCCCTATAATTATTGACCTACCATTGCTTCTGGTGCGGGAATATCTCATTTTAAAGTTCTCATTATTATCAGTGTCTCTGGCATCACTTCTCCAATTAGTCTCATTCCTCAAATCATTTCTCATAGACCCTCAAACGTGTTTTCCCTTCCAGATTTGTGCTTAAAATTAATGTGTTTCTTTCTGTTTCCCTCCTTGACCATGATTTGAGCCCCTGTACAGCTGGTGGCACTGTGTCATTGCTTGTATTTTCATTTACTTCCCAAAGCGTCACACGTGAAGCTCCCTGTCAGACAGGGATATCAGCAACTTTGACTCATGACTTTAACAATTCTTCTCTGTCAATCAATTGAAACTCCATGTTAGCCATTGTCAGCTGATCATACTTGAATCCACATGGGGAAACCCCTTGGAAGTTTGAGAAGAATCAGGCATGAATTACAGACTTTTGGACTGCAGGTACAAGGAGTGGTTAGAAGGCAAATGTAATTTTCTCCTTCATTGCTCAAGGGGTTGAGTTGAAAAGCAGAAAGGTAACGTTGCAGCTGTACAAGGTGCTGTGAGATCACATCTGCAGTACTGTGTGCAGATTTCATTTCCGTACTTGAGAAAGGATGGCACTGGAGGGGGTGCAGATGAGGTACATTCCGGCATTGGGTTGGGTGGTGATCTATGAGGAGAGAATGAGTAGATTGGGATTATATTGATTGGAACTCAGAGCATTGAGAATTTGAGAAACATATAAAACAATGAAGAGAATGGATCATATAGAAAGAGAGAGGATGTTTCCACTGACAGGTGAAGCTTGTATAAGAGGGGGACACAGCTGCAAGATTAGAGGAAACTGATTTAGGACTGAATTGGGAAAGAATGTCTTCACCCAGAGGGTTATTAATCTGTGGAATTCCTTGCCCGGGAAGTAATTGACTGTATTCAGGAAACTGTTTAAAAATAAGGTTTCTTTTTTTCTGACAATGGAAGAAAATAACGGATACAGTGAGAGGTTGAGTAAGTGGAGCTGAGTCCACAAAAAGGTCAGCCATAATCTTATTGAATGACGGAGCAGGGTCGAAGGGCTGGACGACCTACTCTTGCTCGTAGTTCTTATGTTATTATCAACAGCTCAAGAACGTGTTGCTAACAATGAGCTGGAAAATAGATTGAAAGGAAGTTCAGTTGATAAAATTGGCAGATCTTTAAATTAACATTTCACAACAATCGAGCATGATTGGGCGACGAAGACCTTGTGGTATTATCGCTAGATTGTTGAATTAATAGGCTCCGATAACGTTCTAGGACCCGAGTTCAAATCCTGCCACGGCAGATAGTGAAAATTTATTTCCATGAAAACAATCTCGAGTTAGAAATCTAATGATGACCATGAATCCATTGTCAATTGTTGGGCAAACCTCTCTGATTCAGTAAAGTCCTGTAAGGAAGGAATCGGCCATCCTTATCTGGTCTGGCCTACATGTGACTCTAGTCCCACAGCAATATGGTCGTCTCAGAACTGCCTTCTGTGCAATTAGGGATAGGCATTTAATGCTGACCTAGCCAATGATTCCGTGAACAAATTTTTTTAAAAAAGGAATTGATGAGATTGTAAACTTTGTATGATAGGCAAATATAGTCAGGGTGAGTACCTAATGACAACACAGGCGCACAAATGATGAAAACTGCTGCAAGACCAGAAGTTTGAGGCTTTTTTTTAAGAGGCCATTAGTTGAAAGCTGTAAAGCGAAAAAAGTTGGAGACAATTGATTTAGAAAGGTCAATTGTTGCAAAGTATAAACAAAAATGACATGAGGCTCAATGTGGAAATAAAAATAAGAAAAAAGAAAAGAATAGCTAAAACCTTTTTTTGGAACAATTGGAAGATGACATCGTGAAATTCCACACAGGAAAAACGGAAACTCTCAAATAACTCAAACAACTATTTTATATTGGTTGTGACACTGTTTCGACAGAGAATATCCCAAAGGATCGCAGGCCTTTTTTTCAGGAGAACTCGTTTGATAAAGGATATGATTATGGATAAACTATCCAGCAAAAGTTAGTAGTCAGATTTCGAAAGAATGTGCTCCAGACATATTCCTGGCATTTGTTGAAATATCACTACAGTCCAAGGGGATTTCAGGGGATTCAAAGGTCTAACTGTGATGCCTGTCTTCAAGGAAGGAGGAAGACATAAAGCATGGACATAAGTGCCAGGTAGCCTTATGTCTATTATTAGGAAACTGCTTGAGTCCATTATTCAGGAAAATAAATTGTGATTTACAATAATTTAATGGAATTGAACAGACTCAATCGAGTTATCTGAAAAGGAGAAGCAGTGATAATAAAATTGAACCCTTAGATTGTGTAATTGGATTTGGTAAGCATTTTGTGAACTACCATATAAAGCGTGTATTGCACAAGGTAGGAAATTGTGGGTTATTGTTCAGAGAATGAAGATTTGTGTAGACACAAAGGAGTGAGTCCTGCTGAATATGTCTGTGTGAGTTCAGAGAGCCATAATAAGTGGATTACCACAAATGTGAGCCCTTGGACTCCCAGCTGCTTATTCTCTGTATTAAAGGTCTTCTTTGCGGTGTATGTGTGTGCGTCTGTGTCTGTGTGTGTGTGTGTGTGTGTGGGGGTGGGGGGGGGAATGTAGAATGCAATCAATGCATATTCGATGATGGTAAAGACAGGTTGGAGTGCATAGTGTGACAAGGATGTCAGTAATCTGCACTATGCAATTGGAAGATAGAGTTCATTGTAACATAGTGTGAGGTCTAGCACTTCAGAATGAATAATAAAAAAAACAAATGATTATTTAAATGGAGAGAGACTGTGACAACAAAAGACCAGCGCAGAGCGATTTGGGTGTTGTGTGCGTGCAAGGTCTGAGAAACCATAAGGATTGATCAATTTCTAGAATAGGATCATGTGTATGCCAGGGCATTGTGGAAGGAAAGATATGTAGGTTGGAGAGTTGGACTGAGAAATTGCAGATGGAGTTCAATCCTGTCAAATGCGACGTCATGCATTTTGGAAGATACAATTCAAGAGCGAATTATACAGTAAGTGGAAATGTCAGAGGAAAATTAATGTACAGAGAGATTTCTGGGTGTTCAAGTCATTTGATCGCTGAAGGTGGCATTGCAGGTCAGTAGATCTGTCAAGAAGCCGTATGAAATGTTTTCCATCATCAAACGAGGTATTGAGTACAGTATTTGGCAGGTCATATTACAGTTCAATAAGACTATGTTTCAGCATTATATTTGGTACGTTTCTGGTCGTCCACATTACCAACATGACTTGGATGATTTGGAGAGAGTGCAGAATAGGTTCACTAGGATATTACTTGATATGGAGGGTGCAAGCTATGAAGAGAAGTTGAGTAGATTAGGATTATTATCATTCGAAAGACAGAGGTCGTGGAGGGGGAATCTGAATGAGGTCTACAAAATCATGAGAGGTATAGGTAGGGTGGATAGCAAGAAGATTTTTTTTTCCCAGAGTGGCGAACTGAATTTCTAGGAGCCATGAGATTGGATCTGTTGATGGGAGGTATATGTGGTAAATTCATTATGCAGAGGGTGGGGTTTCCTGGAACGCGTTGCCAGTAGTGGTATTATGGTGGACACAATAGTGTCATTTAAGACCTCTCTGGACAAATATATGAACGGGCAGGGAGTAAAGAGATACAGATCCTTAGAAAATATGTTTTGATAGAAGAACTCTGTCGGCGCAGGCTTGCAGGGGTGAATGGCTGTTCCTGTGCTGTAATATTCTTCGTTATTTTTTCATTGATCTTTGGTCTTTGAAACTATGGGAACCCAGCAGATGTAGTTGAATCATTTATACACACATAGAGATATTAGTGTGTGAAATGCACTTTCAAAGGAAGTGATGGGTGCAGGTACAGTTACAACATTTGAAAGATGTTTCGGTAGGTACAAGAATAGGAAATGTTTGGAGGGATATGGGCCAAACTTAGGCTGGTAGTATTAGTTGAACAAAAGGTGTGCTTCCATGTTGTTCGACTCTGTGACCATGATTCTTTTGCTTTTTATAAAGAAAAGTTAATGACTTTCCAATATCTGTGTCAAAGTGAATACTTATTCTTAAAATGGATTTCCTAGTTTTAGTCTCCCATCCAAGAGGGAATGTCCATCAGGTATTCACCTGATACACGGTTTTCAAGATCTTGTTTAGTGCAGGAGAAAAATCACTTATAAGAGATCGAAAATGCATCTCCTTCATAATACAAGGGCTTCAACTCAGGAACAATAAAGTGAAGTACTTTTGAAAGTTTTTAAATCAAATGATTTTTTTTCCCCCGGAAACCAAAAGAACTTCTGATAACGGATATAGACGGATCCCTGGAGCACTCACTGGCTTCAGTTTCACAAGAAGAAAATCAAAATAAAACTCTACTCACAACGTACTGCTGTAAATCAGGAACAAAAAAAAACAGTATCTCTTGGAAAATATCAGCGGAACTGCACCTTTTGTGAAGAGAAATCAGACTAACTTGATAAATTATTTTATCCTGGGCTCTTTACAGTTATTTCCAGGCACAGGTATCGAGCAATCTTCCAGAGCAACTAGAGCAAATAGTTTGTGAGGCCTTAGTTTTTTTTCTTAAAGTTGGAACAATAGAAGCAGCCTCAATGAGTACAGTCAAGCTCTCATAGAACCAGGGCGTATAGCCGGTAGTTTGCAGCAGTTGTAGCCGGGATCTCAACAGGGTTGAAAACTGTACTACATGTCGCTGGCTGCTACTCTCTCTGAATTTTCCCTTCTGGGTTGCAGGAGTTGCGTTGTCCTGCAATTTGTTTTTCTGAATTTTGTGCCCAGGGTGTATTTATGAGCTGTTCCCACATTGGAACAGTTACTGTTTAGTAGTAAAACAATTCTTAAAGTTTTGCTCAGTTTTCCAATCGAGTTAAGTTATTCCACGTTCATCTTTCTTTGATTATACTTTTACTATCGTGTTCGAATAATTTGTGTTTTGCGTAATGTCAATTAGTTTGATCAATTGATTTGGACCTGGAACATGGCACCTTACATTTACCTTTAAAACAAGAAAAAGCTAGGGTCCAGATTAACTTATTAATCACTTTTCAGAGTTCTGATCTCATCTGTAACACTGTGTAATGGGATCGCTCTTATTTTGGGAACAGTGGATTAATTGAAATGGGGGATAATACCTTGTTTCCTCGTTTGTTTAAAAGGATGTAATATCAACTACTGCTGGTTCACCAACTCCACTGTGCAACCAACAGGTTTCATAGAATCCGATCAGTGTGGAATTCAGTCCATCTAGTTCACACTGATCTGCCATAGAATGTCACACAATCATTTCCATCCCGGTACCCCTGTGTTTCACATGGCAAATCCATCTAAGCTGCATATCCCTCGGCATTATGGGCAATTTAGCATGGTCAGCCTACCTAATCTGCACGTCTTTAGACTGCAGGAGGAAAGTGGAGAGCTCATCGTTTGTTTGAGAATGTATCAATTACTGCGAATCACTCACATTGTGCGGCTATGTGATGCTTCACAGAATAGCTTTGGCAACAGAAAGGAGTTTGTCTGATCCCTTGCAATGCTGTCTCTGAGATATTAGAGAAGGAGGTGGACATGTCTAGCATTGATCGGCTGGCACCATTGGGTCACTGAGAATGCTTTCGCACTTATCGTTTGTCAGAGTGTAGAGCAAATAAAATGCAAGTAACAGAACATGCAATGAAATTATCTCGTCTCCTTCCATCAATGGTTCACTGAAGACAACTGCTGTGGAAACACTCCTTAATACGTACACTGTTTGTCATTAATACCTCCCAAAGAAAAAATAATTCTACATGGCAGAGGGGGCCCAGACGTTTCTCTATATAAGCCCCAGTACAGCTGCAAACCTCTCCGCAGTCCTCTAGAGAGAGACTGTATATGTGTGTGAGTGTGTCTGTGTGTATTTCTATTGATGTTGCTGTTAGCTTGTATGATGCTGTGACCTGCTGCCCACCATCTCTGACTGAATTCCAGACGGTTTTCACCCTCCATCACTGTCTATGCAGTGGAGAGAAGAGGCCAGGAGAATGTCGTATTCCATCACATTAAGCAACGCAAGAACCATCAGACCAGTCTCACACAGAGATACACACAAATGCTAATACGCACACTTACGCACTCTAATACATACACACAGATGCAGACATATGAATAAATGGGCATGCGCTCACACACACACACAGATACACTGATACGAGACAAACATGGGAGTCGATCGGTATTTCTCTTTCTCTGTGATAAATTCTCACTATTTCACCCACTCAGTAAGGTGTGCCACATTGTTTCTATTTCTCTGTTTGCAGCATGACTTTTTTTTTCTCTGGGTCTTTGGGATGTGTGTTGTTATTTTTGACGCTCGTTTGGTATCAGTGGATGCCTTGATCACACCAGTGAGTCTGTCAGTATTTCAATTGTTCTGCAGGAGAAAGTAAGGGCGGCAGATGTTCGGGATCAAAGCTGAGAGTGTGGTGCCTGAAAAGCACAGCAGGTCAGGCAGCATCGGAAGACCAGGAGAATTGGCAGTACAAGTATAAGACCTTCATCAGCCCTGTCTCTAATCCGGATTCTATCCTGGAGTGCTTTGCTTTTCCAGCACCACACTGTCGGCTTTGATGTCCTACATCTGCAGTCATTACTTTCTGACCTGCTCTACTTTTCCAGCGCCACATTCTCTTTCAGTTGTTTTGACTGGAATGTGACACTATGACAACTTCAATGCTTGTTGATGTCACCTAACCTGGATGAATTGCAAAGTGTGTGGCGGACAGAGTACAACAACAACAGGACAACGCCAACTTGTTGTAGAGTTCAGGTATATTTCATCCGACAATCAAATCAGGACAGTGTAAGGTGATGTACTATGGAAGGAAAACAGGCTGTACAGTTATAAACGGGGTGCAGGAGCAGAGGGACCTGGGTGTATTTGAGCACAGATTATTGAAGATGTCAGGACAAGTGAGGACAGCAGTAACTTTCACAGATTAGTTTCAGTATCTGAGCTATTTACAGGAGGAGTGTAGGAGGGAGCCTCCGTGCTCCCTTCCTGGGAGGTGGTGGTGACGATGTGTTATGAGCCCACCCTCCTGCCCACCACGACCGTGGGTATTCCATTTGTACCAGCTCCATAAAAAAGCGAGATGGCATCAGGGCCAAGGTTTCTAAGTTGTGATGGGGGAAACAGAACGGAGCTGCCAGCGGGTTTAACGTGAGAATTACCCTTCACTGAACATTGCTCCTTACTCGGTCCGTGGGACGTGGATGTTTCAGAATCTCCACACGAGGCACCCCATCCTCTCCGACTCATACCAGGGTCCTCCCCACATGGCGGGGGAAAGGGTCTAAGGGAACAGCTGTCCGGCACTCCACCACCCGGCTTGGCCCTTCCTGTCCTATTCCAGCCTTTTTCTCCTGGATTGGGAGAAAGGGAGGGAGGGAATGAGTGTGGGGCCTGCTGATCGTACTGCTCTAGGTTGGGGGGGGAGGGACGGACGGAATGAAGAGGTTTTCGGTCCGCGTCTGTCCACACTGTTGTACACATGGATCGTTCTTAATGTAGGGGGTATACTGGATTTGAGAGAAGCAGAGAGAGACAGAGAGAGGGAAGGTGTTGCACGCAATACTGAGGGTGATGGCACAAGAGCCTTGCTCGGGGTCGGTGCTATAACAGAAATATAGTGAGTGTGAGGGAGCAGAGACAATACAGTGACCATTATTTTATTAACTGTTATTAACACCCACCAGCTGCCAGAGCATTAGCCTGGTCTGGATTAGTAATCCAGTGACATTTCCATTGGCACATAGGCAGCTATCGCAAACCACGCTGAGCAGTTTATTTCTGTGCTGCTTGACAACTTTGTCAAAAAGAACACCCAACCATTTGACTGTCATGATGGACTGGAGGGGGTGATGTTGGTCATACTGTAATTATTCTCTTCTTAAGGGAGTTGTCAAAGTTGTGCAATTTTCTACATTGCCAGATAGATGTCAGATTTGGAACAGGAATGAAATAGCTTCCCCAGGGACACGGCGTGCTGTACATTGCCTTTGTCATGTTTACTGTGTTCAGATGTTTCTTCATGTCACATAGAGTAGCATACCACTGGTCGCAAGCCTTGAGTTTGAAAAGCAACCCTCCACTGCCATCTGTAATTCTGTGGGCATACTGACGAGGTGAGGTAAATCATTGACTCAACACTTCTGGCTGAGTATGTCGCAAATAACTACATGCTTGCCTTTTCCATTATTAAGGAGGGGGACATGTGTTGGGCCCTGTCCTGCAGTGAATTGTTTAATTCATTTATGATTGGATGTGGCAAGACTGTAGAGCTTTGAACTGATCTTTTGGTCTTGCAATTATTCAGCCCTCCCTATGAGATGGTAGTCATGCTGTTTGGAATGTAAACAGTCAAGTGTGGTAGCTTTATTTTTTTGCCATCAGTTTTAGGTACACATAGTTCTGCACTGGCATGTTCACCACACTCGTCGATGAAGCATAGATTCGTTTATTGGTAATGGTAGACTGAGGGATAGTCCCAGGCAAAAAGTTACAGATTATGGTTGAACATAATTTTGCTTCTGTTGCTGTTGTGGTCTACAGCGTCACATGGAACACGCAGTTTGAGGTGCAATATCTCTAATACAGTCCTGCTCCCTGTCCCCCAGTTCACACCAAGTCCCAGTCACCCATCAGCCATGTACTCAGTGACCTACGCTGGTTTCTGATGTGGCACACTTCCAATTTTATATTCTCATTCTACTGAGGGTCTCTCCATGGTATCACACTTACAATTTGTCTCATTGCCCAACACCCTTTAACATAATCATCTGAATCCTCAGGAAAGGCTGAGGCACTTGGGGCTGTTGTCATTGGAGAAAAGAAGGTTGAGAGGTGACTTGATAGAGGTGTACAAGATGATTAGGGGTTTAGATAAGGTTGACCATGAGAACCTCTTTCTACGTATGGAGTCAGATATTACGAGGGGGCATAGCTTTAAATCAAGGGGTGGTAGGTATAGGACTGATGTTAGGGGTAGATTCTTTATTCAGCGAGTCGTGAGTTCATGGAATGCCCTGCCAGTAACAGTGATGGACTCTCCCTCTTTACGGCCATTTAAACGGGCATTGGAATGGCATATGGAGGAAAGTGGGCTAGTGTAGGTTAGGTGGGCTTGGATCGGGGCAACCTCGAGGGCCGAAGGGCCTGTACTGCGCTGTACTTTTTAATGTTCTATATTCTTTCTATGTTCTTTCCAGTATGTGCTACCTTCTGTGTTTAGAGTGAATGCATGTCACTCTGTTTCTCTCCCTGACTAACATTAAGAACTCTGTAGTGTCAGTGATGCCAGCTTTACGCCATTTCAGAAACACGGAAATTGTGTCTTTCACTGCCAGGCATATGGCGCTAAAGGGTGAACAGGGCGTTCGAGCCAAGTTGACACATGTTTTTGAAACGTGGTGAAAAGCAGAAATTGCTATAGAAATTAAGCAGGTCTGGCAGCATCCGTGTAGTGAAAGCAGACTTAATCATTTGGGTGCAGTGAGCATTATTCAAGGCTCGCAGTTTCTTTTTTGTTCTCGTTTCCGATTTCAAGTATCCAGAGCTATTTTGTTAATTGCAAATGTGCTTTTTCCATTTCTGGAGAAACACAACAGATCTGGCAGCATCTGCGGAGAGAGAGAAACAGAGTTAGCATTTCATGTCCAGTGTGACTCATTTTCAGAACAGAAAAGGATTGGAAAATGGGCTTTTAAATTCCTTCACCGAGGTAGAGGAGGGGTGTCGGGAAACACGATGGTTTGGAGGATCAATGCCACTGATAAGTTGACTTTTATTTCTGATAAAAGAGAGTCAAATGTAAAATGAGTATTAATTAGTTTGTGAAGGGGGGAAATGGGTTCCTTTATTAAGTGCAAGACAAATGATTCACAAACAGGGCAAGTTCATTGGGAGACCAGGAGAAAGAATGTGCGAAGAATGGAGAACAGCCATAATGTGG
Source organism: Hemiscyllium ocellatum (assembly GCF_020745735.1). Taxonomy (NCBI): domain Eukaryota; kingdom Metazoa; phylum Chordata; class Chondrichthyes; order Orectolobiformes; family Hemiscylliidae; genus Hemiscyllium; species Hemiscyllium ocellatum. The sequence goes on along the minus strand of NW_026869081.1, from coordinate 320,790 downwards.
TCAGGTTCTGGAAGTATGGAATTGAATAAAAACTCCTTCAGGATACAAGGTCTAAAGTGAGGTGTTACTGAAGATTGAGTTGTGCTTCATTGGAGAATTACAGCAGCCCAGGACTGAAATGTTAGCGTGACAGCAAGGTACGTTTTTGAAATGGGAAGCAATGAGAAGGTCAGAGTTATTCCCACAGACAGAGTGGGAGTGTTCCTCAAAACAGTTTCTGTTGGTCTCCCCAATGTAAAGGAGACTGCATTGTGAGCAACAATGACAGGAGACTGGATTGAAAGAGTACAAATGAAATGCTGCTTCATCTGGAAGGTGTGTATTGAGTTGTTAAGAAATTATGAATGTGTCCGCGCTCTTTTCACATGTCCAAATTTATTTCTTCTTATATGAAGACCACCTAGTTCCACAGCTTGGAGGGAGGAAGTACTATAGGTGCGGGAGGTAAGAGTTAATAAACTTGGAGTTGGACAAACACAACAGACGAGATAGACTTATAGGAGCAGCAAAGGCAATATTTTGATCTTGGAACTTTCGTTAGGACTGGTGAGGGGGAGAGGAGCCCAGAAGTGGAGTGATGGGATATGGAAGGGCGGCGTGTAGGTATAGTGGTGGTAGGTATATGCAGGTATGAGGTTGCTGTGATTGGTCAGTGGGAAGGATGGAACAGATACAGGTGGGTTTGGTCAGGGAAAAGGGACAAGGGATAAGGCTCTGGATGGAGGGCTTTTGAAGCAGCTTCAGTCAATATTGAGGACATTGTGCTATCAGTTTCAAAGGTAATCTCTCAAGTGGTGTTACTCTGACAGTCAATAGGCTAAGGATGGTCATGTCGCTGTGCGAGTGGGAGTGGAAATTAACATGAATGGTAACTGGAAAGTCGAGTTGGTTGTCTCGTGCAGAGCACCAATGCTCCACACAGAGCCTGATCCTGGCCCACCGAGCTCGTCTCCAACTCCCAACATGGTCTCCTCTATGTTGTGGAAACCAAAGGGAGACTCAGGGACATATTCATGTAGTATCTGCTCTCTGCACGCTTTAACAAACGCAGCATTCCAGTTGTCATCCATTTCAATCACTCCCCTCCCCGTGTTCATCCGGCAACAGGTCCATCTTTGGTCTCCTCCACTGTCAGAGTGAAGCCAAACAGAAACTGGAGAACACAACTTGATATTTCAGCTGGAGACCTTACAGCTCAATGGTCTCAATATTGATATCACTGGCTTAAAAGTCTCTCAACCCACAGCCTTACCCCATGTTCTCTTCCCTGACCTGACCAAAGTTGTCCATCTTCCCATCCGTATATCTGTTGCATCCTTCCCACTGACCAATCACAATAATTCTCTGCCTGCATCCCCCCATCGCCATTCCACCTACCCTTCCAACAGCTCCACGCCCCTCCCTCTATTTACTTCCCGGTTCCCCTTCCCTTACTCCAATCCTGATGAAGTCTTTCAGCCTGAAACGATGACTTTCCTGTTCCTAGGATGCTGTCTCACTTGCTTTGCTTTTTCAGCTTCATATGGATTGGGGACATAGTTGCACGTTGAGACCTTATCAGCAACAGATTTTATTGTGCTTTTCATATTCCTTTTTGTCTGTTTACTGACAATCTTATCTGAACATTCTCACTGCAGGATCTAGGAAACATTCTTTTTGGCACTAATGCTCCTGTCTGCTTCGAACTGATTTCCTTTGTTTTAACCGTACTTTCATCTCTGTTATTCACAATGGCATTGTAAACGTAACTCTTGCTATGCTGTAGCTTAATCACACCATTTCCAATATACTTCACAACTTCCTTGTTCTTATACTCCACATATCTTTTCATAAACCCAAAGATCCAATAAGTCCTTCTATAATTTCCTGTCTTCTTGTCCCTCTCTTTAAACGGGGAGGTTACATTTACCAGTCCTCCCTTACTCCAACGTTTACTGAAAGATCACCAGCAATGCCACAAAAATCGCCTTCCGTGTCACTACGAGCTGTTGTCCAACTGGTCTCGCCTATGATTCAACTTCACCTTCCCCAGCACCTCCACCTTACTGAGGTCAGTATACTCACCTCTATACCCTGACTGTCTTGAAGTCTGGCATTTTACTGGTGTCTTCCACCGTGAAGACTGATGTAATGTATCTGTTCAATTCCTCTCCCATTCCATTGCTTTTCATAAATACTCAAGCCTTATTTTCCAACAGTCCTTTGTTTGTTTTTTTTACTCCGTCTTCCTTGTTATATATCTAAAAAAAATCGTTTTCATTATTATTTTACACGATTAAGAAGCGTAATATTATATTTCACCCTCTCCTCCCATTTGCTGTTATTAGTTATCCATGCTCGAATTTGTAAACTTCGTAATCGTTTGGATTCCCAATAATCTTCACCACATTTTCTTTTGTTTTTATGCTGTCCCTGAATTTGTTATCATTCAAGGCTGACTTGTCTTCTGATGAATATTGTTCTTCTTACTTGGGGTGAATTTCTGATGTGCTGCTGAATTATCTCCTGAAACCTCTGCCATTGCTGTTTCACCATCTTCCCGTGCTCAGCTTCCCTTCGAACTAACTCTGGCCAACTGCTCCCTCATGTCTTGTAGTTACATTACTCAATTATAAGACATCACATTCAAAAGTGAGCAATAGCTGTAAACAGAAGTTTGGAAGTCTGAGGCATAGGATGGAAAGAACGATTGGACGATGTATCAATTAGATTAAAAGAGAAATCGAGAGACAGATAGAGAGAGAATTTCGACATTGAGATATAAAAATAGAGAAGTCTACATGAGTGATATATGTAGATATATTTCTGCATTTGGTTTGACAATTCCTGTGTGTTGTGGTCCTTTGTACAGTGTATGTGCAACAGAATTATATGTTGAAATGTCGGTCTGATGCCAGAACTTTGATCTCCAGCAATATGACAGGCAACAGTTGTTGACAGAACCCAGCAGGCCAATGCATATGTTTCCCGGTAGAAAATTGTTTAACTGAAATAAATTGGAGCACAACAAGCAGGAATTTATAACATATATCCTGACAAGAATTAGAGATTAGGTCTGGGAATGCAAGGAAGAGGCAGGAGGTAGAGGGTACGTTAAAAGAAGGGGAACATAATATCTCAGCTGAAGACTAAATAACATGTTAACTTTTTATAAATTTTGTACATCACGTGCATCATTTTTGTTAACTATGTCTGTCTTGTTCATTCTGAATATGGTGCACACATATGAACATTCTTATGTATCTGCATGCTTGCACACACACACTCACTCAAACAAACAGACACACACATACAGACACTCACACACACACACGCACACACACACACACACAGACACCCACACACACAGATTCACACTCACACACAGAGACACACATACAGGCACCCACACACACTCACACAGAGAGACACACGCACACGCACTCATACACACACAGGCACACACACTCACTCACACACACAGACACACACGCCCTCACACAGACACACACACACACTCTCACAGACACAGAGGCTCTCACTCTCTCTCTCTCTCTCTCTCACACACACACACAGACGCATACACTGATCAATCGTTATTCGGCCATTCCATTTCAAATTATCCTGTTTTATTTACATTGTCACTTGCAATTCCTTCTTCCGAATATATTCTGTTTCTTTCTCTACATTTGATGTTATTCTGTCTGTCAAGAAGACATTGGGGACTGGGGGATGTCACTTTACTCCTCATCAGTCTCCGCAGTCACTGTCTATTATTCCTTTCTGTTTCTTAGCCCATTAAAAATACATTCTGTGTCTGACCCTTGAATCCGGATAAACAGGTCACTTTTTTTAAGATTACTTACAGTATGGAAACAGGCCCTTCTGCCCAACAGATCCACAAAGAACTTCCGAAGAGTAACCCACCCAGACCCATTCCCCTACCCTCTATTAATCCCTGACACCAAGGGCAATTTAGCATGGCCAATTCACCTAACCTGCATATCTTTGGACTGGGAGGAAACCGTAGCACCCGCCCACGCAGACACGGGGACAATGTGCAAACGCCACACAGACAGTTGGCCAAAGCTGTTCAGTAAATAAAACTTTTACTTTTTGGCTAAGACTACAAAAAAATCTAAAGAGGAAATGGCATAAAAACTGTGCAATTAGATGTTTGCACCTTTGCAAACAAATTATTGAATTGCATTGTGTAAACGATAATTGACTGATAAAAGATATGAGATTATAATCCAGCGAAATACGTAGCACAGCGAGAGAATAACAAGCGATTACATTTAAACTTGAGGATGATGGACTAACATTTATTATGTCCAGAAAAAAAGATGGTGATTTGTGAGAAATTGCATTTTCCCCATGTTATGTAATTCCAAGTAGCACACGTACCAGTGTGGAGACCCCATGTTGATTGAGAGGGAGCTCCAGGTTCTGAATGAATTCTCACCGTCTAAATGTGCAGTTGATGCGTGTCTCTGCACTGTTCATAAATCTACCAGTAGCTTTAATGCCTTACTCCTGAAATATTTCGCCATTCCCACCAGCCTCTAACCTCTATAGGAGTGCAATAATGTCTTCCCGGAGATAGAAGGCATTTCCTTGAGACTTGGCACAAATCATTCACTTTTCCTTCTCACGTTCAGCAAACTAAGTTAAAGTGACACATATGTACCACGAGTAAAGTACCAGGAGGAACAACATAGAACAGTCTATCTGTTTAGGCTCTGCTTCACTCTTTGTTATGTTGTGGCATCAAATACATCTTCCTATTTCTGTACATGTGGTTCGATATGCTGAATTGCCACCTCCTGGTCATCTGGAAGGAGCTCAAGGACCTGACTTGGCGACTCCGGTGTTCCTGTTTAATATCTCGATGTGCTGACTACGCTCCTTCCCTCCTTATGTAATAGGCAGGAGTATGTAATAACCTTATGTAATAACCAAGCATCTAAATTGAGAATTTCTGCCTCACATCTAGTCTGAAGCGGATTTTGAAAATAGACCCAGAGGAAGGTCAGTGAGGATACATGAGCAGACATTCAAGCAGATATCCTGAACCGCTCAGTAATTATTGTTTCTGTTCAAAAGAAGAACTCCATAAGCATGTGAAACACCATCGTTCACAAAAGCTCTCAAGAATACTAGTGATGAGCATTAGTGGAGGGCCAGATTTATAATGTTTATTTCAGGGACCATAAGCTGATGTTAAGCATGAATTTCAGCTGTGCTTCCTGATTTACCCCGTCCCGCCCCCCCCCCCACCCCGAAAACACTGCCATTGCTGCTCCATCCTCTTCCCTGCTCGTCTCCACTACCTGATTCCAGGTTCTTCTTCTCAAATTACAGAGAACATTCTCTCACATTATGGTCCCTACCCATTTCACCTGAGCTCTTTAATCAAGTCTACCTACTCTGCTGTAGTATCAAGCTGCGTTTTGTGCTGCCACTTTACCTTTGGTCTCAGTGTGGCTCGGCCTCTCCATTCATGCTGTTTTACACCTCCCACTCACATCTCATTCTGGAAAGTTTCCTTCTTGGCGTAAACCTTATTGAAAACACCTCTCCCCCTTTGCACTGAATTCACACTGTGATCCAAATTTCAAAAAGTATACTCAGCCTTCATCTCACTCTGCGAAAGGGAGCTGCACTCTGAGTGTGTGGTACAAGAATTCCCCTTCTTATATGGTTCAGGCCAGAGATGCGCTTTCACTTTAGAGATCATCACACGATTGGAGAAAGCAATTCAGGTGTTTGACCTCTTATTGGTACTCGTAAGAGTTTCCTGTTGCCTTAGTGTTGTAACATGGAGGAAAACAAATCACAGTATGAAGCTTGGGCTGAGTGTTTTATATCTGTCATTTGAACACTGTTTCTAAATTTGCAGTGTTTATCTTTAAATGCTTGTTCGTAAAGTTAGTGTCAGATAGCGTGTAGGACGTTGAGGGATGACATTGTAGAAGTTATAAAATCATGAGAGGTATGAATAGAGTGAATAACCAAGGGATTTTCCACGGAATGGGGGAGTTCAACCATAGAAGGAATAGGTTTAAGGTGAAAGAGGGAATATTTGAAATGGACGAAGCGTCAATGTTTTCACACAGAGGGTGATGTGTGTATATGGAATGAGTTGTCAGAGGAAGAGTGGGAGATGCAAGTACGGCTATAACATTTAAAACTCATTCGGACAAACATATGAATGGGAAAAGTTTAGAGGCATATGTACAAAATGTAATCAGATGGGACTAGTTTACTTTGGAAAACCTGGTCAGCATGGACAAGTTGGACCAAGGGTTCTGTTTTTGCGCTATATGACAATGAATCTAGAAAGGGAGGAAAAGAGAAAAATCATATGGTGTAGTCAATTGGCAAGAAATACAAAAAACAAGCAGCACGAGCTTTTCCGAGCATATAAAAAAAGTTCAAGATGAGTGTGTGACCTTAGGTGAAATTAAGTCAGGAAAGTATACTGATGTTAATTGGAGGGTGTGACTGAATAATTGCCCATAGGGAGCAGACAGATAACTTAAACCCGTGTTTTACATCTTTCCTCACAGGGGAAAGCACAGTAAGTATTTCAATGGTGTAAACAAAATGGTAATATGAGAGAAGTTCTTGAACCGTCTCAAACAAAAGGAAAAATATTTTTCTAACAGATAAGAGTAAGAGTAGACAGGTCAGCAGTAATTCATAGCTGGTTTTGAAAGAAGTGGCCACAGTCTTGGAGTCATTCCGCCCTCTCTCTCAGATGTTAGTTCTGCTGTTTGTTAATGTAAGCAGTAAGTGCGGTAGCTTGAATGGGTTGTCATCAGGTTTAGGTACACACTGTTCTGACATGGCATGTTCACCCACACTCATCCCTGATTTGGAGATCGGCTTTATGGTAATGGTAGACTGAGAGATTATATTGTTGTTGAATATAATTCTGCTGCTGCTGCTACTACAGTTGCTATGATTTGCAGCATCACATGAATGTCCAGTTTGAGCAGCAATATCTGCAATAAAATTCTGCTGCCTGTCCTCAATTCGCACGGGGACCCGGTCACCCTTCTCCCCTGTACACAGTGCCCTATCCCGGTTTCTGATGTGGGAACGCTTCCTTTTTGAAAATTTCTTATCCTGTTAGGGTCTCTCCATGATGCCATGCCTCCAATTTGTACATTCCTCAAAAGCATTTAACGTTTTTATCTGAATCTTTCCCCCTCCAGTAATGCCATCTTCTGTTTAAAGCGAATGTGTTTCCCTCGGTTTCTCTCCATGACCATGATTAAGACTCTGTCGTGTCGGTGATTCCAGCCTTATGTAGTTTCAGAACAGATGAGTTTGTATACCTTGCGTTATCATTCACTTCCCGGTGTATGGCGCTCCCTGTTGGACAGGGACATGTGAGCAGCTTTGACACACATGTTTGAAAGTTGTTCAAAAACAGAAATTGCTGAAGACTGACAAGTCTGACAGCATCTGTGGAATGAAAGCAGAGGTAATCTTTCGGGTCCGGTGACTGTTCCTCAAAGCATCCAGTAAGTCCAACAATTTTTGGTTTTCTTTCAGATTTCCTGTATCCAATGATCTTTGCTAAATTGAAAATGTGTTCTGTAACTTTTCATTTTTGAAGGAAATCAGTGAGTTAGAGAAACAATGTTAATCTTTCAAGTCCAGTGTAAATCTGCTTCAAACGTGTAAAGGATTGAAAGACGAGCGTTTTAGTATCTTGGCAGAAGTGGGAAATAGTGTTTGGAGGCTCAGTGCGAAAGACAAATGGGCTTTAAATTGTGGTGAAAGACACACAGATATATCAATGTTTAAATTAACGTGTAAATATTAGAAATTGATTTTCTCTGTAGAATGCAACATAAACAAGACACGAACTTAGGGAGCCCAGGAGGGAGAGTGTATGGAAAAGGGAAAACAGCCATCGTGGGTTCAGACAGTGAATTTATGGAATTGAATATTAACTCCTACAGACTGTAACGTACCAAAGCGTAAAGTGAGGTGTTACTCTAGCTTGGGTTGTGCTTCATTTGAATATTGCAGCAGCCTGCATTTTCTTAGAATCCCTACAGTGTGGAAACAGGCCCTTCAGCCCAACAGGCTTATACTGACCCTGCAAAGAGTATTACACCTAACATCAACATCCCTGAACACAATCGGCAATTCAGCATGGCCAGTTCACCTAACCTACACAACTTGGAACTGTGACAGGAAGCTGAAAGCTACGCACCCCTCAACTCACTGCTATCCATGTGCATGTCCAAAAGTCACATAAATGTCCCCAATGACTCTGCTTCCACCACCACCTCTGGCAATGCATTCCATGCATTCACAACTCTCTGCGTAAAGAACCTACCTACATCTGACATCTCTCTTTTACCTTCCTCCTAATATTTTCAAACTATGACTTCACGTACTAGTCAATCCTGCCCTGGGGAAAAGTCTCTGGATGTTGACTCTATCTATTCCTCTCATTATTTTGTACACCTCGATCAGATCTCCTCTCTCCTCCTTCTCTCCAGAGAGAAAGGTCCAAGCTTGTTCAAACTTTTTTCATAAAGCAAGCCTTCCAGTCCAGGCAGCATCGTGGTAAACCTTCTTTGCACCCTCTCCAAGGCCTCTGTATCTTTCCTATAGCAGGGCGTCCACAACTGGACACAATATTCAAAGTGTGGTCTCACAAGGGACAGGTCGTGCTGCAGGAAAACTTTGCGGCTCTTAAACTCGATCCCGCTGTTAATGAAAGCCGAAACACCATATACTTTCTTGACACCCTATCCACTTGGTTGGCAACTTTGAAAGGATCTGTGCACTTGTGCACCCAGATCCCTCTAGTTCCACCACACTGCCAAGAATCCTGTATTTAATGCTATATTCAGGATTCGAATTTGACCTTCCAAAATGCATCACTTCGCATTTATCCAGGTTGAACTCCATCTGCCATTTCTCAGCCCAGCTCTGCATCCTGTCTATGTCGCGCTGCAGCCTACAGAAGACCCCTATACTATTGACGACACCTCCAACCGTTATGTCATCAGCAAATTTACTAACCCACCACATAACCTCCTCATCCAAGTCATGTATAAAAACTACAAAGATCAGAGGCCCAAGAACGTAGCCCTGTTGGATCCCTCTCAACACTGTCCTCCAAGCAGAATACTTTCCATCTACAACCACTGTCTTCCTTCAGCCAGCCAGCCAAGTCTGAATCCAGATAGCCTAATCTCCTTGTATCCCATCCTTCCAGACTTTATGAATGAGCCATCAATGGGGAACCCTCTCAAATACCTTGCTGAAGTCAACATGCACCACATCCACTGCTTGACCGTAGTCAACCTGTCTTGACACCTCAAAGAAATCAAGAAGATTTGTGAGGAGCGACTGCCCTTTAGTCACACTATGCTTTGCCAGATAGTCATAAATCCTATCCCTCGGAACTTTTTCCAAACTTTGCTGACCACAGACATAAGACTGACTGGTCTCTAATTGCCAGGGATTTCCCTATTACCCTTCTTGAAATAAGGAACAACTTTCGCCTCCTTCCAATCCTCCGGTACGACTCCAGTGGAGAGTGAGGAGGCAAATATCATCACGAGTGACTTTAAAACCTCCTTTCTTGCTTCCCGGAGCAGTGTAGGATAAATCTGGTCTGGCCCTGGGGACGTATCCATCTCAATGTTTTCCAAAATTGCTAGCACATCAACTTCATCAATCTTGACCTGGTCAAGACTGATCTGGCCCAGCTACTCTAAGTTTTCATTTACAACACGTTCTCTTTGCTTGGTGAAAATCGAAGCAAAAAACTCATTTAGGGCTTCCCCTATCTGCTCAGACTCCATGCAGAAGTTCCCTACGCTATCCCTGATCGGCCTTACCTTCTCCCTGATTATTCCCTTATTCCTCACGTATGAGAAAAATGCTTTTGGATTCTCTCTAATACTTCTTGCCAAGCCTTTTTTCGTGCCCCATCATGGCTCGCCTCGTTCCATTTATGAGCTCCTTTCTAGCAAGACTGTAATCCTCTAAAGATGTGCTAGATTCTTGCTTCCTCCATCTTCCGTAAGCTGCCTGATTCTTTTTGTCGAGAAGTTTCTCTGTTCTCATCATCCAAGGTTCCTTAATCTTACCCATTCTTACCTGTCTCAGAGGAACAAATTTGTGTATCACTCGCAACAACTGCTCCTTAAACAGTCTCCACATATCTGCTGTGCCCTTTCTGTGGAACAATTGCTCCCAGTCTGTACTTCCCAACTCCTGTCTGATAGCATCATAATTTCCTTTTCCACAATTAAACATCTTCCCTCGGAAACTGCACCTTTCACTCTCGCAGACTATGCTACATGTGAGGCAGTTGTGATCACTTTCAACAAAGTGGTCTCCCACCGTGAGTTCTGACACCTGTCCTGGCTCGTTGCTGAGCACCAAATCCAAAATTGCCTCTCCCCTCGTCGGTCTATCTACATACTGAGCAAGGAAACGGTCTTGAACACACCTGACAAAAACGGCTTCATCCACACCATCTTCACTTAGGAGGTTCCAGGCGATATTGGAAAAGTTGAAATCACCCATAACAATAACCCTGCTACGTTTGCATTTTTCTAGAATCTGCCCGCCTATGAGATCTTCAATCTCTCTACTGCTATTAGGTGATCTGTAGAAAACCCCAAATGCCGTGACTGTTCCCTTGCTGTTCCTAAATTCCACCCATACTGACTCAGGAGACAAACCTTCCTCAACAACCTTCATTTCTGTAGCTGTGACGCACTCTCTGATTAGCAATGTTACACCCTTTCCTCATTTTCCACCCATCCTGTTCTTTTTTAGATAAAATTAGATTACTTGCAGTGTGGAAACAGGCCCTAGGGCCCAACAAGTCCACACCAACCCTCCATAGAGCAACCCACCCAGAACCAGTCCCCTACATTTACCCCTTCATCTAACACTATGGGCAATTTAGCATGGCCAATTTACCAAAACTGCACATCTTTGGATTATGGAAGGAAACCGGAACACACCCACGGGGAATATTTGCAAACTCCACACAGACAGTCCCCTCAGTTGGGAATTGAACCCGAGTCTCTGGCGCTGTGAGGCAGCAGTACTAACCATTGAGACACTGTGCCGCCCCGAAACATTTTTAAACGTTTTAAACCCTGGAACATCAAGCAACCATCCCTGCCCCTGTGAAACCTACATCTCTGTTATGGCCACGACATCGTAGCCCCAAGTACTGATCCATGCTCTAAGTTTGTCACTCTTATTTCAGACATTCCTTGCATTAAAGTAGACACACTTCAACTTATCCCTTTGTTTCATCGCGTGAGAAACCTTCCTGAAAGATTAATATATCCTGTCACTGTCCCGTCTGCAACTAACCCCCTCTCAGACATGTGGTCTTATTCCTACCCCCCTGCCAAACTCATTTAAACCGGCCTGAACCACACGAGCATACCTCCCAAACAGGACATTTGTGCCCCTCCAGTTCAGGTGCAACCCGTCTTTCGTGTATAGGTCCCACCTTAACCAGAAGGTATACGGATGGTCTAGGTAACTGATGCCCTCCCTCCTGCACCACCCTCGAAGTCACGTGCGAAGCTGCATTCGCTGACTATTCCTCATCTCACTAGCTCGTGCCACTGGTAGCAAACCTGAGATCACTACTCTACTCGTCCTGCTCTTCAGCTTCCAAACTAACTCTCTGGAGTCACTTTTCAGATCCTCACTCCCTTTCCTGGCTATATCGTTGGTGCCAAATGATCTGGTTTCCACAGCCTTCTGTGGTAAGGAATTCCACAATTTCACCACTCTGTGGCTAAAGACGTTTCATCTTTTCTCCGTTCTAATGGGTTTTCCCTTTTCTCTACGCCTGTGTCCTCCTGCCAGTGCCAACGTCCTCCCAATTTTGTCTGTATCCAGATCATTCAATATTCCGTAAGTTTCAATTAGATCCCCCCTCATCCTTCTAATCTCCATCGAGTAAAAGCCCAGAGTCCTCCAATGTTCCTCATGTGTTAAGCTTTTCATTTCTGGTGAACCTTCTCTTGACACACACCAAGTCTAATACATCCTTCCTGAGGTATGAGGCACAAAATACTGGAAATGTGGTCTGATTAGAGCCTTAGAAAGCCTCAGAATCCCCAGCATTATATCCTACTCCTCTCAAGATGAATGACAACATTGTATCTGCCTTCTTAACGACTGACTCAACCAGCAAGTTTATCTAAGGCGAATCCTGCGCTTGGAATCCCAAGTCCCTTTGTTACTCAGATTTGTGATTTTTTTTTCCCATTTAGTAAATAGTCCATGCCTATATTCTTCATAAGAAAGTGCATGACCTCACACTCTCCCACATTGTATTCCATCTGCTGCTCCTTTTCCCACTCACCTCAACTGTCGAAATCTTTCTGTAGGCTCCCTACCTCCTCAATATTAGGTGCCCCTCTACCTATCTTTGCTTCATCTGCAAACGTAGCCAGAATGCCTTCTGTCCAGCCACTCAGATCATTAACCTATAAAGTGAAATTTTGTGATCCAAACACTGACTCTTGTGGAATACTGCTAGTCACCGGCTGCCATCCTGAGAGAGACAATTTCTTTCCTCACTCTGCATCCTGTAAGAGAGCCAACCTTTTATCCATGCTAGTACCTGTCCTCTGACACCATGGGTCCTTATCTTACTCTGCAGCCTCCTGTGGGGTACCATATCAGAGGCTTTCTGGAAGTTCAGATCAGTAACTCTCTCTGGTCCAACCCGTCGTTACCTCCTCAAAGAATTCTCATTATCTTGAGAGCAATGTAGGTAATTGAAATTGGGAGCAATCAGAATGTCAGGGTCATTCCTACAGACAGAGTGGAGATGTTCATCAAAGCAGTTTCTGTTTAGCTCAGTAATGTAAAGGAGACTGCATTGTGAGCGGCAATGACAGGAGATTGGATTGAAAGCGTAAAAGTGAAATGCTGCTACACCTGGAAGGTGTGTTTAGAGCCTTGGACAGTGAAGAGGGAAGAGATGAATTGGCAAAAGTTGCAGCTTCTGCATTTACATGGGAAGGTGCCATGGGGGTGAGGGGAAATGTTCGGGGTAATGGAGCGTGCCACAGAAGGAATGGTCCCTGTGAATTTCTGACAGTGGACGGGAGGGGAAGATGTGTTTGATGGTGCTGTACTGCTGGAGGTGGTGGAAGTGGCGGAGGATGATTCTGTGAATGCAGATTCTAGTGCAGCAGGAAGTGAGGACAAGGGGAGAACTATCATTGTTCTGGGAAGGAGGGGACGGAGTGAGGGCAGAAGTGAGGGAGATGGGACAGACACAGCTGAAAGCTCCGTCCATCAGATTTAGGGGATTTCTCGTTTGAGAGAAAAGGATGACATGTAGGAAGCTTCCCAAAGGAACGTGGCATCATCGAACAGAAATGACAGACAGGGAAACTGGGAGAATGGAGTCACCCTCCGCTGATCATGTGTTCAGCACCAAACGTAGGTTCCCCCTGAATGATTGAAAAGAGCCAGGCATTTCAAATGCAGATTTATGTCATATACCTGGTCAAACACGGAGTGTGAAAATAGACACAGATGAAGGTCAGCAGATGTGTGTGTATGTGGGGGTAGGAGTGGGGGTGGGAGGGTGAAGGTGTGGGAACATTTAAGCAAGTACTGATTAATAACTCTCAGTAATGTTTGGCTCTGGTGAAAAAGAAGATGATATGAAGATGTGAAGATGAACCACCCTTGATGCGCAAAGGCCTTGAAGGATACTGATCAATCACAAACTAAAGAATTCAGATTGGTGAGCTCGAGCGTCGGCCACATTTGTGAAGTTTACTTTTGCAACAAGAAGCAGATGGTATAAAACAAAATACAAAGAAAAAACATTTCAAAACTGGCAAGAAATATGAAAAGAAACTAGCCGCAAAAGTTTTCCGATATCGAATAAAAAACATTCATGATGTGTGTGTGACCCTTTGAAGGAAGGCAGGAAAGTATATGTGGGATACCTGGAGGATGTGACTGGGGAACTGGTTTCAGGGAACAGGCAGAGAATTTAAAACAGTATTTTACATCGTTCCTCACAGGGGAAGGCACGAAGAGTTCCAATATTATAAACAAAATTGAAAGTTTTGTACTGTCTCTAACAAAATGAACAAAGCTTTTCTCAAACAGAAAAGACCAAAGGTAAACAGCTCATCATCAATTCATAGCTTGTTTTAATAGAAGTGGTTACAGAGTGACTGGCGGTACTGTGTGAAATATTCCATACCTCTCGGGATTACAGGAGTGTTCCAGTGAAACTGGCGAAACTGCAAAGTGGCGCCTGTCTTCAAGAAGAGAGTGAGTCTTCAAGTGTTTAGGTGCTCCCTTTGTCTGAATAGTCGAGCATATTTGAGAGGCTTAATGGCCTCATGATGCACTTTCATCCTGAGTGATATATAAAAAAAGTAAAACTCTACTCCTTCCTCTGATGCGTTACATGCTGGGGGATGAACATTTTGCTGAAGTTGAATTATTTTGAAAATTATCTGGAACATTGTACAACCGACATCATCCAGAGAATTCTAGAAAGTGCACTCATAAGAACATTTTATAACCATGTGGGGGTATTGCATAGGTGAGAGAGAGAGAGAGAGAGAGATAGAGAGTGCTGCATTGCAGTGGTGAGAGTGTTGGAGCCTTTTCTGGGGAAGGCGCTAACAGATATACAATGAGTGTGAGAGAGTAGAGAGAATACGGTCACGCTTATCCTGACAGAACGGGGAAGGTTATTGATGCTTTTCCTGTATTGCTGGACTTTTCTTCGGACCGCAGATACTGCACTGAGCTGGGTGGTGTGCTCAGAACATGCTCTGGGAAGAGAATGGTCCCCCTCCGTACTAGAACAATCACCAGGACCTCCGTGCCGCTGTCGACAAGCTGTGGTGTAATTTTCCCTTATCTGCCATGCTCGGATAAACTGTGCAGGGCAGCTCCAAACTGAGAAAGCTCAACCGTGTGCCCATTGGCCTTTTAATAATGGCAGCAGTACCAGGGATCAATGAATATCCATGGACATCCGGGCGATAGTGAGCACTGCCAGCCATAATGGGTGGGAAAATCGGGCTGGCGTTGAATGAGAGGGACACCATGGGGTGGAATGTGTAGTTAATCAGTTGTGTTCGATAAGATAACACCAGGAAACTAGCTCTGCCTCGTGCAGATTTTCCTTCAGTCACATTCAATGAAAATGGCACTGAGACAAATTATTGTACGATTCAGCCCAATGAGTCGAAGATTCTGCTGATCCTACTCCCAGTTACAACGCTGCAGGACAATTGCTTATCCAAAACTCTCAATCACCTTAACTTACACCAATATCCTGCTCACCCATCATTCCTAGAAACAGTGGCTTATATTGCAAGATGCTATCGAAATGTTCTCATTTCACAATTTTTAATCCTACCATCAGATCCTTCTCTGAAATTCTCTCTTAATCTCCCCCTCTCTTTTAACCAAGTTCCTCCCATTTGTTGGTATTTAAACTGATTCCCCCGCCATCTCTGTCTGGCAGTGAATTTTACACACACAGCACTCCTGTGTCATGCCACAATGGAGATATGGAGCTGTAAATGGAGAGGTGCTGCACATCCTGTCACTTCCAGCATGAGCTACAAGTTTCCCCACGCTGGGCAGTGATCTATCATAGTGTTACATAGCAATTCAGCGATTCGTGCACACAGCTGCGTATGCTGGGAAGGTAACTGCTCCAGATTAAAAGATAAAATCACTGCTATTCACTGCACAGCTCCCCATGCTGCACAGATATCCAGTCCGTGTGTATAGAACAATGCCTGTGTGTGTTCTGCACAGCGCCCTGTGGTGGACAGATCATCGAGTCCAAGTTTATAGATCAGTGCACTGTTGGACACAGAGGTAGTGAACATGTGAGCTCTAAACAGTGTTCGATCCTGAACTGATTGCTGAGCAGTACACTAGCCTGATCTACGCAGTGCTTTATGTTGAGGAGGTACCTCATCTGGGCTTGTACAGGTCCGGGCTGGATCTGAGAGGTGGGTTGGGTATCCGATATAATTCCTGACATGATTATCACTCCTCCAGCTCGGCCCATTCCGCTGGTAAATGTGAGGTGCTGTGTTTGAGATAGAATTTACTTTGTCGAAATATTCGACATTAAGCAAAACACAATTTATTCGAAGACTGTCGATAAAAGACAACAAAAGGAAGAGGAACTTGCTAAACTTAATTCTGTTGGAAAACTTAACAGAATAATAGTTTATTTAACTACTATACAGTAACTGCTCCAATATGGTATCATCGGATAAGCACACAAATGTCAAAAAAAAATGCAGGAAACAGATTGTCTGACATGCAGTTCTCCAATCCAGGAGGAAAGAACATCAAAAGACACTTCAGAGAGAAATCTCAGAGACAATGTGTAGCACCCGGGAGAGATTTACTGCCTTCCAACCCTGCTGAGCCTCCAGCAATAACTGGCGAAAGGTAAAACTAAGAATCCTGGTTCTGCAAGAGTTTGACCATCACTCCACAGGACAAGGCCGCGGCTGCAAGAACATAAGGAGTGGACTGCATTTACATCGTCTATGGCTCTGTAGGTGTCTCTTCAAAATGCCTAAACCCACCTCAGCCATTTAATGCTGGACAGACAAAAGTCAAAGTTAAACATATATAAATAAAGCAAAAAGATGCAGCAGGCCTGGTGATCAGACACAGACGGCCTCGGGAGCCCAGCAATTCCTGTATTGCCAAAACACAGCAGAATCATCGAGCTTGTGAAGAGAAAGAATTATGTCTCTCCTTTACCTCGATGTTTACAACTGGAGATGTGCCATTAGCCCAATAATCATCGATATCAAAATCCCACACAACCAAGTATTATTGTGATATATCAGAATTGCCGTGAAATGGGTTAACTGCAGCTGTTTGTTCAGTGACTGTGATTAATATCAGTCTTCCTGGACCTAACTGGGTCACTGGAGGATATCGCTCTTCCATAATTAGGGACTTCTTTCAACTTGTTATGCCATAGTATTCGGCGCAGAGTCAACCACAACAAGATTGGGATCAGCAGCTGCAGAGAAAGAGAGAGAGATCAGAATCTGAGAACATTAGAATGTTCCAACAATGGATTTTAATCTGAGAACATTAGCCTGGAATGTTCCAACAATGGATCAGAATCTGAGAACATTACACTGGAATGTTCCAACAATGGACAGGAGTTTATCCTCGGGTCTTTACTGGCTTTCTCAGGATTGGCCATGGTTACAGTTGCGGATACGAGCCCTACTGATGATTATTCAAGCTGGGTACTATCCCATCCTCGCTATCATTGGTGTGCCTGGTAAGTCTATCTCTATCAATTCTATGAATGATGCTGAATGTTATTGCTATTCTGGTTGATTATATTTAACAAAAACATAAACTTTCAGTCACAAACGCCACTTCATTCTCATGCATTTCCAAACTGCTTACTCATAAACATCTGAGAAGGTAAAAGACTGTTCGGAACCTTGAGTCTCCTCTTTACCGTGAACTGTTTTATATCTCCATATTCTCTCTGTCATCAAACCTGCCGACGCCCCCCTTCATAATATCCCCAATCTCCAGACTTGCCTGAGTTCTGTTGCTGACTTCGCCATCATGTACCCCTTCGTTAACGACAGATTTTGTGGCTCCAGTTCTCTTCTGACCTCTCCTCCAGTTACAAATATTTTGACCACAAACGTGTTCTTTTCTCTACAGTTATTTCATAACAGGGACTCTTAAACAGAGTAATAATTACACTGACTGTGTAATTCAGAGGCGCAAGTCATGACTCTAAAAGCATTGTCAGCAATCCTACCACAGCCGATGACTAAATTTAAGTTCCAATATCAAAAATTGGAATGAAACCTACTTTCACTCATGGCAAGCATAAACCATCAGGATTTCTTTTCTTATTTAATTGATAACCTTTGGTAAAGAAACCTAACATTTTTGCACTGTCTGAACTAAGTGTCACCTCAGATCCACAACAATATGGTTGCCTCCATATTGCCATGGCAAATGGCCGCGTGGTCAAGGGTAGTTGTGATGGACAACAAATACTGCCCTTGCCAGTGGTTCTGGCATCCCGCGAAACAACAACAACACCAAATGTGGATGCTGGCGATCTGAAATAAAATTCTCCACCGTCTGAAAGAATGTTGGAGAATCTCAGCAGGTATGGCAGTCTGTCGGAAAAAAAAAACACAAATAACGTTTCGAGTTCAGTGAAACTATCAAAACTGAATGCAACTGAGAAATAATATTATTATATCAGGGATGGATGGAAGGGTGAGCGGGAGGTTTGTGTCGAGTGGATAATGTCCAGCAAGAGAGAGAAAGTGAGAGAGAAAGAGAGAGAGAGATGGAGAGAGAGAGAGGAAAAGCAAGCAAAAGGATTGCTGATGATGGACTGGAAGGAAAACAGAATGGGAAGTTATTCTACCATTTCCCCTTTTCACACATTCCTGAATATCATATTTATTATGGGATGTCCCTGCTTACCGTGAGTTATGTTCCCTCTATCTCTCGTCTCTGAGTGTGGTGATCAACTCCATCAGCAATACTTATATCGCTGAGATATAGAGAAACGTAATGTTCCATTGTCAACTGCTTCTTTGGAGAGAGGAGCTGTTACTGTGCGACTGTGTGGAGATGTAAGAGCTTTCTCAGCCAGGAAGAGAAACTGAGGAGCTGAAAAATGTATTGCTGGAAAAGCACAGCAGGTCAGGCAGCATGAAAAGATCAGGATAATCGACGTTTCGGGCATGAGCCCTTCTTCAGGAAAGAGGAAAGTATGCCAAGCAGGCCAAGATAAAAGGTAGGGAGGAGGGACTTGGGGGAGGGGCGTTGGAAATGGAATAGGTGGAAAGAGGTTAAGGTGAGGGTGATAGGCTGGAGAGGGGTGGGGGCGGAGAGGTCAGGAAGAAAATTGCAGGTCTGGAAGGTGGTGCTGAGTTTGAGAGTTGGGATTGAGACAAGGTGGGGGAGGGGAAATGAGGAAGCTGGAGAAATCTGAATTCATCCCTTGTGGTTGGAGGGTTCCTAGGCGGAAGATTCTTGGCAGTGTGGAGGAACAGAGGGTTCTTGGGGTCCGTGCCCACAGACTCCTCAAAGTTGCTATCCAAGTTGATTGGGTTGTTAAGAGGCGCATGGTGTTTTGGCTATCAGTTGCAGGGGGATTGAGTTTAAGAGACACGAGGTTATGCTGCAGCTCGATAGAGCCCTGCTCAGACCGCGCAGGGAATATTGTGTTCAGTTCTGGTATCCTCATTATAGGAAGGATAAGAAAGCTTTAGAGAGGGCAAAGAGGAGATTTACCATGATGCTGCCTCAACAGGGGGCAGGTCTTATGAAGAAACCATGAGGGAGCGAGGGCTTTTCACACTGGGGGAAAAATAGATAAGAGGTGACTTGATAGAGGTGTACAAGATGATGAGAGGCATAGAACATAGAACATTATAGCGCGGTACGGCCCTTAGGCCCTCGATGTTGCGCCGCCCTG
Source organism: Hemiscyllium ocellatum (assembly GCF_020745735.1). NCBI lineage: Eukaryota > Metazoa > Chordata > Chondrichthyes > Orectolobiformes > Hemiscylliidae > Hemiscyllium > Hemiscyllium ocellatum. Next base: position 301,268 of record NW_026869081.1, on the reverse strand, counting down.
TCACACTCAGCTGAAACCCATCCCACCTACATTCTTCCATGTCCGTCCATTTGCCTGTCCAACGACGTCTTAAATGCACACAAACATGGCGAAGCTATGACAGATGCAGGCAAAGCATTCCGTACCCTTACTACTCTCTGAATAAAGAAACTGCCTCAAACATCCGTCTTATACCTATCTCCCCTCACTTTCAAGTTGTGTCCCCTCGTGTTTGCCGTCCCCATACCTGGAAAAAAGAGAGAGTGATTGGCCAGAAACATTTTCCGAGGGCAGAAATGTCTATCTCTAGGTGGCATAAATTTAAGGTAATTGGAGGAAGGTTTAGGGGAGATATCAAAGGTAGATTATTTACACAGAGAGTGCTGGGTGTGTGGAATGCACTGCCAGCGGTGGTAGTAGAGTCAAATACTTGAGGGAAACTTAAGAGACTCTAGGGTAGGCAATGGAACAAAGTGAACTGAAGCATGTAGGTTAGTCTGATCTTAGAGTAGGGCAAACGGCACAACGTCGAGGGCTGAAGGTCCTACCTGCATGCATTCATGTAGAACTCTGAGCTCAAAAACTGCATGAATTCATGTAAAACTCCGTTATCTCACTTTTTAGATTAGAATCAATATAAACATCATGGCATAGACAGACAACACAGGGTGCACCACTTTCAACATATTGTCTAGCTATCACCATTATTAACAGCTAACCTGAGAATGCAATTTTTTAAAACAAAGTTTTGTGATTTACATATGAAAGAAGTGAAACTATCATGGTATTCTAACAGATTAAAGGCTTAACAGACAATCAATTTTTCAATGTTTAATTTCAGTTAAATCACACTGTAAATTTCTGCTCTAAATTCTGTGTTAGGCTTGAGCACTTAACTATCACCTGATGAAGGAGCGACACTCCGAAATCTAGCGTGCTTCTAATTAAATCTGTTTGACTATAACCTGGTTTTGTGTGATTTTTAACTTTGTACACCCCAGTCCAACACCGGCATCTCCAAATCAGTATTGTTCTTTGTTCTGTGTTCGATGGAAGTTCTCAGGAAAACTTGAACATTAAGGGAGATTTGAGACTTGGAGCAGGTCAGCCTTGATCTTAGTGAAGGGCAAGGCAGGCTTCGGATGTGAATGTCCTTCCCCTGTTTCTGATGTTCTCCCAATCTGTTATTGGAAAGTTAGTAGGTGTTATTTTCCTGGAATGGCTTTTATGGAATGTTGCAATCAGGGAGACCAGCGGATTTTATGAGCCATTGCTGGGTGAGATTTGGGGGCTGTATTCACAGTGAATCTGGGTCTCAAAAATGAAGCACAATTTACAGAGAGTGAAAGCTCTGTAAAAAGAGATGAGCAACCTCTTTCATATCCAGCCTGGGCCTTCCAATTACATTTTCCAAATCTCCCAAACCGTGTGGGACAGTCTCGATGGACGAAATGGTCTCCTCTGTTTTTGTGCACTATGTTATAACAGTAAGTGGACTCCAACTACTCCTGTCTAGCAGGCTAGAGGGATTGAATGGAACACAGAAACGTGGGACTGAGGTGCAGGAGTGGGTCATTAGAGAATTTGAGCCTTCTCCACCAGGCATTAAGATTGTGGCTGATCAGATTGTGGTCTCAGCCTCATCTTCCTCTCTGTGTCCCATTATCCGTGACTCACTTCTCTGTCAAATCTTTAACTAACTCAGCTGTCAATACTTGTAATCAGAGAAGCACCACAAACTTCTAGCGAAAAGAATTCCCATTCGAATGGCACTTTTGGAATTTTTCCTCATATCGCTGTGAGAATAAGAGAGTCATACAGAGTGTAATCAGATCATTTTGCCCAAATTGTCCTTGCCAATCAAGCAGCTTAATCCCACTTGCCACCTCCCTCTGAACCATTCCTATTTATGTACCTATCCACATACATTACAAACGTGTAATTGTACCCGCTTTCACCACTTCCTCTGACAGTACACCCACCAGCCTCTGTATCAAAAGTTTCCCCTCAGGTCCCTTCTAAGTCTTTGCCCTGTCACCTTCACCCTATGCAGTCTAGTTCTGGACACCCCTACACTGGGTAAAAGATCTTGCCTATTCAGACTGTCCATGCCCCTCAGGAGTTTTTAAACCTCTGTCATGTCACCATTCAGCCTCTGACAGGCCAGGAGGAAAAGCCTCATCCTGTTCATCATCTCCCTGTAGCTCAAACCCTCAGGTTCCAGGAAATCCTTGTAAAACTTTTCTGAAGCCTTGCAAGCTTAATAACATCCACCCTTTAGCAGAGTCAACTGACATGTACGCAGTATTCTTAAAGTGGCCTCACCTGCGTCCTGTACAAGCGCAGCACGTTATCTCAACTCCTATACTCAATGTTCTGACCGATTAAGGTAAGCATGCCAACCACGTTCCTCACCACTCTACCGACCTAAACTCCACTTTCAAGGAACTATGAATCTTCACCCGTACATCTCCTTGTTCAGCAACATTTCCCGGGCACTACCCTACTTTAACTTAGCAAAATGCAAAACCTCACAAATATCTAAAGTAAACTCCATCTGCCAGTCCTTGGCTCATTGATGTTCAATGACCCCGTTACATTCTGAGATAATCTTCTTCACGGTCCACTGCACTACTTTGGTGATGTTATCTGTAAACTTACTAAACATGCCACCGATAATCACATCAAAGTTGTTTATATCCGTGATGAAAAGCAGTGAGCTCAGCACTGATTCTTTCAGCACACCGCTGGCCACAGGTCTTCACTCTGGAACATAATCCACTACCTTCAATCCAATTTTGTATCCAATTGGCTAGCTTTTCCTAGATTACATATAACCTAATCTAAGTAATCTGTCGACGATGAGGTACCGTATTAAATGTCTTGCTGAAGTCTGTGTAAACAATGTACACCACAGTGTCTTCTTCAATCTTCTTTGACACCTCTGCATAATACTCAATCACATTAATTAAACATGAATTCCATCACACAAATCCATATTGACTACCCCTAATCAATCGTTGTCTTTCTAAATAGATGTAAATCCTATCGCTGAGAATCCCCTCCAACGAACTCCTCGACACTGACGTTGGCTGATTGAGTCGATAATTCCATGTGTTTCTTTTTTTGGATTATTGCTCCCTTTTCTAGCCCCACTCCTCCTCTGGCCACAAAAAATAATTATAACTAGGTTGGTGATATGGCCAATGATAAAGTTCTCAGAGTGTGTCAGGGTCAGTGTTCGGAACAAGTTAGGCAGATTTATTTAGGGGAGAAAGTGAGGACTGCAGATGCTGGAGATCAGAGCTGAAAATGAGTTGCTGGAAAAGCGCAGCAGGTCAGGCAGCATCCAAGGAGCGGGAGAACCGCCGTTTCTCCTGTTTTATTTGTAGTCATCAAGTCTTACAGCATGGAGAGAGGCAGAGAGGCTCTTTTGTCCAAACTCGTCCATTCTGACTCAAATATCTAACCACATTAACCTCATTTCCCAGCACTTGGCGCATAGCATTCTCGTCCTTTCCTGTCCATGTACTTGCCCAAATGCCGCTTAAATATCGTTAATATAAATGCTTCAACCACTTCCGTTGGCAGCTCATTCGTTTTGTGTACCACTCTCTGTGTGAAACAGTTCCAATCAGTTTCCTTTTTATTCTTTCCCCTCTCACCTTAAAATGATGCCCTCTCCTCCTCGATTCCCCAACTCTAGGAATAAAAAGGCTGGTTCCATTCACCCTATCCATGTAAACTTCTATAAGATCCCTCTCAGTCTTCTATTCTCGAAATAAAAAAGGCCTCACTTGTCCAACCTCTCCCTATAATTCATACTATTGAGTTCTGGCAACATTTTTGTAAATTCCGTCTGCACACATTCCAAATTAAAAACATCCTCCTGATCGCAATGTGACTAAAACTGACACAGCACTACAAGTGCAGCCTCACCAACTTCCTGAATAACTTCAACATTACTTCCCAACGGCTCGCCTCCATGTCCTGACCGATGCTTGCTTGTGTGGTAAAACCTTCTTCATTACCATGTCTAAATATGATCCCACTTTCATAGAACGGTGGACCTAAACTCCATGTTCCCTCTGCTCAACTACACTCCTTAAGGTCCTACCAATCACCACGAAACTCCTACCTTGATCTAACGTTGCCAAAATATTCATTGGCCCACTTCTCCAGTTTGATCAAGATCCTGCTGCAATATCTGATATACTTCCTCACTGTGCATGATACCACCTATTTCAGTGTCATCTTCAAGTTTCCTAATCATGCCTTGTACCTTCGCAAGAACATCATTGTGACAGATAACAAACAACAATGGGCCCAGCACTGACCCCTGAGGCACTTCATGTGTCACAGGCCTCCAGTCCGAGAGCATCCTTCCACTAGTACTCATTGCTTACAATCATGAAGCCAATTGTGTGTCTAATTTGCCAGCTCCCTCTGGATTCCATGCGACTCTAATCTTCCAGACCAGCCTATCAATGGTAACCTTGTCAAAGGCCTTACTGAAAACTATACAGAATATGTCTACCACCCTACCCTCATCAACATTCCTGGTCATTTCATCAATGACCTCAAACAAATTTGAGAGGCATGATCTCCCACTCACAAAGCCATGCAATCTTTCCAGTCTAAAAACAACCATTAATAATAATTATTAAAATTAATAATAACAAACTAATAAATAACAATAAGATGACATTTTCCATGGATAATAAACTATCCATGGTATGTGATATTGGAACGTGTATCATGGTTGAAGGGCAGAATAGAGTTTGTACCTGTGTCATTGAACTGTATCGAAAAAAGCAAGGTTGGCAATGTGATTCAGTGGCTAGTACTGCTGCCTCATAGTGCCATGGATCCGGGTTTGGTTCCAGCTTCGGTTGACTCTCTGTGTGGAGTTTGCACATTCTCACTGTGTTTGTATGTGTTTCCTCTGGGTGCTCCATTTTCCTTCCACATCCAAAGATGGAAAGCACAGGTGAATTGGCCATGCTAAGTTACCCATAGTGTTATGTGCATTCGTCAGTGGTAAATATAGGTGTGGTCTTGTTGGGCCAAATAGTCTGTTTCCATACTGTAGGGAATCTGTCAAAAATATTATGTCTAAACAAACCTTATCTTTCCAAATGTATGTATATCTCATCCCTCAGAGACTTCTCAAGTTACCTAGCTACCACAGATGTTAGGTTTCCTAGTCTTTGGATTCCATATTTTTCTTTGCTACACTTCTTGAATAATGGCACAACATTTGCTAATCTCCAATGTTCTGGAACCTAAACTGTAGCTACCGATGATACAAAAATCTCAACCAGGGTCCCTGTAGTTTCTTCTGTAGCCTCTTGCAGTGTTCTTGGATGCATCTGTTTAGGAGCAAGAGATTTATCAACCTTCATACATTCTAATGCATCCAACACGTCTTCTCCTGTGATATTGACTCATCCCAAGATAAAACTACGACCTTTGTTCACCTCCCAAATCTTCATATATTTCTCCACGGTTAAGGCAGAAGAGAAATATTCATTGAGAATCTCACACATCTCCTATGGTTCTAGACATGCATGTCCACTTTGGACCTTGTGGGGTCATATTCTCATTTAGTTATTCCTTTCACTTTAATATACGTAATGAACCTTTTTGGATTCACCATAATCTTCTCAGCCAAAGCTATCTTGTGCACCCTTTTCGCCCTCCTGATATCCTTCTTCAGCAAATTACTGTATCCCCTGTATACCTCCAGGGATTCCCTTGATCCCAGTTGCCTGGACCTGAGCCACGCCTCCTTTTTGCTGGTCGAAGCCTCAAGACCTCCTGACATCCATGCTTCCCTCTTCCTGCGAACCTTGCCCTTTACCCTCACAGGAACATATAGACCTTGAACCCTAGACGTTTCACTTTTAAAGGCCTCCCACTTGCAGGAGATCCCTTCGCCTGTAAACAAACTCCTCCAACCAATCCCTACAAGCTCCTGTCTAATTCCATCAAAATTTGCCTTGTCTCAGTTTAGAACTTGAACACCTGGACCTGTTTTGTTCTTTTTCATAACTTTTTAAAAATTAATATAACTATGGTCACTAATCCCCGAGTGCTCCCTCATTGTCACTACAGTCACCTGTCCTGCCCTCGTTCTGAGAATAGGTCAAGTCTTGACACTTCCCTAGTTGCACCCTCTACATACTGCTTGAGGAAACTTTTCTGAACATACTTAATAGATGCACCCCGTCTCAGTCCTTAATTCTATAGCATTCCCAGACTATGTTTGGAAAATTAAAATCTCCTACTAATGCAATCCCATTGGCCCTTCAAGTCTCCCCAATCGCTCTACATATTTTTGTTCCGCTAATTTCTCGTTTACTATTTGGGGGCTTATGGAAAAACACAAATAATATCACCATTCCCTTCTTATTTCTAAGCTCCCTCACAAATCCTCACTGGATGTTCCTTCAGTTATTTTATCTCTGATTACTACTGTGATACTCGCCTTAATCAAAAATGAAACTCGCCCTCCCCTCCTTCCTCCACCTCTGTCCCGCATAAAGCAACTTTACCCTGGTACATTAGGCTGCCAATCTTGTCCTTACCTTAGCCATGTTTCTGTAATAGCTTTAATATCCCAGTTCCACGTGCATATCCACGCCCTGGGTTCATCGGTCTTATCTGTCAGCCATGTCGCATTGAAACAATTGCAATTTAATCCAACAGGCATTCCTTGCTCCCTATCGTGTTCCAGCCTGACCTGTCTGTTCACTTTACTGTTTCTGATTACTGTATCTCCTTCCAGCCTCGCACTTGCCTCCTTGCTGTTGAGGATCCCACCCCTCCCCAACCCCTGCCAATCGAGTTGAAATCCGCCCTTGCAGCACTAGCAAACCTATCGGCCAGGATATTGGTCGCCTCCCAGTTCAAGTACAACCCGCCATTCCTGAACAGGTCACCTCTGCCCCAACAAAGATCCCAGTGACCCAAAAATCTCTGCCCCCTGCACCAATTCTGTCGCCACACATTCATGTGCCATATCCTTCGGTTCTTACCCTCACTAGCACAGAGCCCTGAAAGTAAACCAGATATTACCCACTGTCGTGGTCCAGTCTTCTACCCTTTTTCCTAGCTCTATATAATCACTCTGCAGGATCTCATCACTATTTCTACACATGTCATTTCTACTCATGTGCACAAAGACTTCTGGCTGCTCCCTGACCCGGTGAGAACGTTCTGCAGCCGCTCCGAGACATCCTGGGCCCTGACACGTAGGAGGCTTTACACCATCCTGGATTCCTATTTGCAGCCACAGAATCTCTTGCCTGTTCCCCACACTATCGAGCCTGAATAATTCCTTCTGAAGTTATTCTGCTCGTACAACCTTCTGACAATGGGATTTCTTCCTGAAACAGTTGGATTTGGTTGAATTGCATTGCTTCAAGGAATTGGGAAATTCTAACGAATCCTCATCAGGAATTCTCTGTGAGTGGGAAAGACGACTAGGCTTTCAATTTCACTCCAACACATTGCTGTGTTGAGAGACAGGAAACAGAAAGGGAGCAATAGACTGTTCTTTCACAGATAGGCTACATTTTTCCATCTGTAAGTTAAATCATTAACATTATCAGACCCTAAACTGGGCTGTGTGAGCTTTCCTTGAAAATTGTCCGAACTATATGACTCCATCACATTCTCGATTCCAGCATTGTTGCTGCTGTCGTACACATAATCAATTCATTAACATTAAATGACCCTACTTGTTTTGAATATGTGCTAGTATGTGCCTGCATAATGTAAAAATAAGCGTTTCGTTTCTTCATAATACCTGTGCTAAGATGAGAATGTTTTATACTTTAACAAATACAGAAATTGCTGGAAAAGCTCGGCCTGTCTGACAGCGTATATGAAGAGAAATTAGACTTCAATTTTTCGGTCCAATGACCTTTCCTTTGAACATATCGAATTCTTAAATTACTTCCCCAGTGTTATTCTCCCACACAAGAAGAAATAACCATCCGTTATTCACCAAATACACTCTTCTCAAGATCTTATATGGTCAATAAAACATCTCTCATTCGCAGGCTGAACTGTTAATTCTTCATAACGGAATGCCTTCATCCCAAGAACGAGTTAAGGGCAACATCTTTGAAACATTTCTAAACCTTTTATTTTTCAGTTTAGGCTATCATAACTACACATAGTACATCAGATGTGATCTCAGCACTGCCCTGCACTGATGCAAAAAAACATGGCTTAGATCATACCCAACACCCCTTGCACGAAACAGAATCATTCCATTTCTCTTCCAAATCACTTGCAACATATTCAGAGTAATTTGATGTGATTCATGTACGAAGACAAGCAAATCCCCCTGTATCACTGACTTCTGCAATCTCCCTGCATTTAAATAATATTCTGCTGTTTTGTCTTTTCCACGAAACAAAAAGTTCCCATCGCCTCCATTGCACTGATTCTTTTTTACTGAAGGTTTGCTCACAGCCGTTTTCTGACTGTATGCCATTGCAGATGCGCTGGACTCCCCCGTCTGTATCCTCATGCAGATGCTCTGCCCTCCTCCTGTCTGTATCCCATTGCACACTCTCTGCCCTCCCCCGTCTGTGTCCCATTGCAGACGCCCTGCCATCCCCTGTCTGTCTCTCATTGCAGACGCTGTGCTCTCCAATGCCTGTATTCCATTGCAGACGCTCTGCCCTCCCCTGTCTGTCTCCCATTGTAGACACTATGCCCTCCAACATCTATATCCAATTGCAGACGCTCTGCCCTCAACTGCCTGTCTCTATTGCAGACCCTATGCCCTCCAATGTCTATATCTCATTGCAGAAGCTCTCCCACGGCAGATGCCCTGTCCTCCCCTTGTCTGCATCCCATTGCAGACGCATGGCCCTCCCCCGTCTGTATTCCATTGCAGATGCTCTGTCTTCCTCTGCCTGTATCCCATTGCAGACGCCCTGCCCTTCCCCTCTCTGTATTTAATTGCAGGCGCTCTGCTCTCCCCTGTCTGTATCTCATTTCAGATGTTCTGCCCTCCTCTGACTGTAACCCATTGCAGACTCTCTGCCCGCACACTGTCTCTATCCCATTGCAGATGCTCTGCCCTCCTCGGCTGTGTCCCATTGCAGACGCTCTGCCCTCACCAGGTCTGTGTCCCATTGTCGACGCTCTGCCCCTCCCCTGTCTGAATCTCATCGCAGACGCTCCGCCCTCCGGCTGTCTGTGTCCCATTTCAGACGCTCTGTCTCCATTTAACATCTTATTGAATGACTATCCTGGTCCATGAGCAAACTGAGCTCCATCCCCTTCATTCAATTTATTTATTTGGATTTAAATTTTTGATGACCTCACATAGATCCTTGAAGTATTCTACCAGTTACAGCTTTCCAAACACAAAATGCATAATGATCTCTACTCTGTATTTCCTGACAGCTATCCAGGGTGCCCCTGCTCCTGCATAACAGCCTGGGATGGTTATATGGCGTCCTCCTATTCTGTATAATTTACTGAAATGACTTGAGTCCTTCATTCTATTCTTTTCTAACCCCATGGATGGGCATAATGGCCTTCTCCTGCTGCGTTGTCACGATGCTGACTAGCTGAATGGAATCATTTTCTCCCTCTGTCACAGTCTTGAGGGTAAATTGACAGAACAACGTGTGAGTTAGGAGCAGCAGTTGGCCATTCGGACCCTCCAGCCTGTTGCTTAATTTAGAAACATCACGGCTGGTCTGACTGTAGCTGACCACCCCTCTCCTGTCTTCTCCCAATAAACATTCCCTCCCCTGTACATCAAAGGTCAGTCAAGGTCAGCCTTGAAGATCCCGGGAGACTTGACTGTCCCCGGGTCTGAGAACGTCACAGATCACACAATCCAAAGGAGAAAGGAATAACGCTATCTCAAATGGAAATGGGAGACCCCTTTCATTTTAAACTGTTTTAACCTCACAGCAAGTCACCTCCTCTTTTCAGAAACAAAGCAAATAGTAACAAGCATATACCATTCAGCCCCTCAAACGTATCCCACAGTCCTATTGACTGTTCAGTCAAGTATTTATCAAACTTAGCTTCTCCTGTACCCTTGGAAAATAATCCTGACACCTTAAGGCCACAGAGCATTGGAAATTGGACTTAGGCCATTTGGCCCAAAAGATCTATTTTGCAGTTTGATCCTGTCTGGTGTGTTTCTCAACACAATTTTCCCGCCTTCTCACTGCAACTCTTGATCGTTGTTTTAATCTAACCTTTGTCTTAAAGACATGGTTGCATCGGTGTCTCTATATGCGTGTGTGATTGCGTGTGTGTTTCTGTGTATATCTGTGTAATGGCAGGAGACAGGGTGGTGGTGGATGGTTGTTTTTTGAACTGGAAGCCTGTTGGCAGCGATGATCCAGAGGCAAAATTGTTGGGTACACTTTTGTTTGTCATTTATATAAATTATTTAGATACGAGTTGTAGAAGGCATATTTCGCAAATTTGTGGATAACTTCGAGTTTGGGTGTACAGTGTATAGTGTTTGTATAATGAAGAACCACTGAAGATTACAAAGAGACCTTCAGTTATTAAATCAATGATTCATAGAGATGTACAACAGGGAAACAGACTCTTCAACTCGCTCATGCTATCCAAATATTTGAAATTAATCCGCTCCCATTTGTCAGCATTTGGCCCATGTCCCAATAATCATAAAGCCACCCAGCTGCCCTTTAAATGCTGTAATTGTTCCAGCCTCCACCAGTTTCTCTGGCAGCTTATTCCATAGAAGCACCATCCTCTGCAGCAAAAAACAAAGTTGCTCTTTATTGTCTTTCAAGTATTTCTCTTCACATCTTAAACCTATGCCTACTGGTTTTACCTTGGGGAGAAGGAACCTTGACCACTCAAACTATCCATGCCCTTCATAATTGATTGGCTATGCTTTCAGTCATCCTGGGTCTAAATTCTCAAATTCAGTCGTCGTACCTCTTCCTTCTCCAGCAAGGCACGATTCCAAAAAGTTTAATCAACTTGTTCAGATATATTATGAAACAGCTCTGTGAGATTTGGAACTACAATTTTCGGCGCAGTTACAGGGACACTACCGTCATTCAGCATTAGCTCCTAAAGCTGCAACATGATGCTCCTGTGTGTTTGTTCATCCGCCTGTTGTAACACGCTGTGACACACTTCTACAGAACATGAATCCACTCCACCTTCTCCAGAGATAGGGCCGCTATCAGACATTCATGGACTGGAATCGAATCAAGAGCCCTGGCTCACACACGTGGGCACCATCCATTAAACAAGGCCTAAATCACGCCCAGATTTCGAGTCATATTTAAAGTGTATGGATTTATTAAATTCTGGTTAACATTACCAAATTATACAGTGGACATTTATAATTGAAAAATAAAACAAGTTATTACCCTCAACTAAAGGATTTTGAGTGCATTCGCTGTGCCATTGAGACAACCAATGAACATCTTCAATTACTTGGCTATAATTTCTGGTTTAAGTGGCTATTACCAGCAGTCTGCTATATTAGGGAAAGAAATCCTGCAAACATACTCTGCACTATGAAGGATCTCGAGTAGATATCAATACTGAACACTAGAAACGAGGAACGAGCACAATTCTGGGCCCAAAACACCGGTCACTATTTCAAATCTCTAGCATGTGGCTCCCCTCTTCCTAAAATCATTAATTGATATAAGGCAACTGCCTCCTTGCCAGCTTCTCCTTACCGACTCCTCCCTCTAACTGCGCAAGGCAAACCAAGCTCTGGGTCTTTGGGAAACTTAAGACTGGTGTCCAGAGGCCTTCTGGAGAGGGGATTGTCGTTTTAATCCAAAGGGGGAGTGTGATGGGAGCAGTAATAACATTCACTGAGCTGAGGTGTGGCAGATGGGATTTAACATGGATGCATGTGAGGCATTGCATTTTGATAAACCAAACAAGGGGAGGGCTTACACAATTAATGCTGGGCTTTGGTAGTTATGTAGAAAAGAAGGACCCAGGGGGACAGGCATAATTCATTGAAGTTTTGGCGCAGGGTGTTTAAGGTTACTTCATTGGTCATACCTTTGAGGTTAGAAGTTGGGAAGACATGCTGAGATTGTGCAGAATATTGATAAAGCCTTTTCTGAAGTACTGTGTGCAGTTCTGTTAAAGGAAAGAGATTATTAAGCTGGAGATGGTTGAGAAGAGATTTACCAGGATGTTACCAGTAACACCTCATCTTCTGCCTCGGAACCCAACAAACACACGGCATGAACATTGGATTCACTGATTTACAAATCTCCCCTCGCCAACCCAGATCCCAGATGCAGCCCCGGACTCACATCTGCCCTCCTGAGGAGACCTAATGTCCACCTTCCTTCCCACCACTCCGTTCCACACTCCTCACCGATCTATCAGTATCACCTCCTACCTTCGCTCACGTATTACTTATGTTTCCCCCAGCCTCACCCCATTATCCATTTTCTCTTAGCCCCCTTTCCCCTCGCCAGTCCTGAAGAAGGGTCCAGCTGAAACGTCTACTTTCTTGCTCCTCGGATGTTGCCTGACTTACTGTGCCTTTTCCACCACCTTGCTTTACCTACACTGAATTATAAAACAGCTGCAGTCTCCATTATGTCTTCGGTACAATTCTCTGTTAACATAACCATATCGTTGTCTGTTATAACTGCATGTAGTCTTAGGGACATTTTCTTCTCAGATCATGGACGATAAAACTTTTCTCAACGTTTTACTGATATTGCAGTGCCTGATCAGTAGTTAAAGAACATAGTTTCAATTTATAAACAGAGAAGCATGCTTATGTTCTGATAAACCTCTGGCATTGCTCCATATCCAAGGCAGATTGAATGCTTACACATGATTGATCTATCAGCCCAAACGTTTGTTCCTTCAGTCTCCCCACATATCCCATCCAGAATGTGTAAAGTTTAATCATTTTTTTAAATTTTAGTAAAAATGTATTGAATTGAAATGGGTTAACTGGAGACATTTGTGCAGCGACTGCGATTTATGTCAGTCTCAGTGGATCCTAAATGTGTCACTGCAAGGCTTTTCTCTTCTATCAATTAGGATCTCGGTTCAATGTGTTATCCCATAGTATCAGCGGGAGCATCACCGACAGCACTAACAGGGATCAGAAGACCCAGAGAGAGGGGAGGAAAGATCAGAATCTGAGAACATTAGGCTGAAATGTTCCAACAATGGATCAGAATCTGAGAATATTATATTCCAACAATGGATTGGAGTTTACTGGCTTTCTCAACCTTGTATCTCATTTGTTTTGCGAACCAATGATGTATTGATGGTTATTCAAGCTGTTTACTGTCCTATTCTCGTTATAGTTGGTGTTCTGGTAACTCATTCTATTTGTTCATAAAGCCAGGTTAGGCTGAATTGCGGCTCGCATTATGTAAAATTTAGAAAGCTGGACGTCAATATTTTCATCTCCAATGATATAGTCAATTCCTCACAAATTATAACGAGCAAATTACTCATGAGAAATTGCTCACCAATATGTGAAGATGAAACAGACTATTCTTAAACTCCTTAATCCTTCTAGCTCTGCACAGATCTACATTTCTATATTCTCCCCACTGACTAATCCTGTCCAATACCACCTTCATGATATCCTCATCTTCTCGTCAGCGTCAGTGCATCTTCTGAATAAACCATCAATTGTGCCTTTGTTAAATCTGGACACACGTTATTAAGTCCCTTCTAACCACATGTTAGTTGCGGAATAATTGATCTTGAGTAAGTTTAACTTGTTCACTGCACAGAACCTGTCAGACAGGCAATACTGCATGCTGCTTAAATCATTTACACATAATCTGGTGGCACGGAATAATAATCTGTTGATATCTCATGAAGGAAATTGATGTAATTGAAGTGAAACTATCGTTATTTGTGATTTGAAAAAGCCCAGCTGCTTGCTTCATGTCCTTCAGAAAAGTCAATGGGTTATACCTCCCCAGTCATGTCTGTGAAAACCCACCGCAATGTGTTTTACTCTTTATGGTCCTGTGGAACAGCTGAACCAGCCACTCAGTTCAAGATCCCATATAACATGCTGGCATTGTCAGGACTGCACACCTCACATGAGGGAAGAACAAAAGTAAAGTTAGCTCCCTTCCTCTGTCTGTTTTCCTTATTCCTACACTTCATTTCCATTCAGGTAGTGACCATTCCCTATTTCAAGTGC
>NW_026869081.1:0-114747 GCF_020745735.1 Hemiscyllium ocellatum | reverse complement strand
GAGGGGGAAAGTGAAGAGTGGAGGCAGGTGGAGAAACCGGGGTTGGGGAGGTTGGTGTGAGAGGGAGAACGTGGGAGAGTGAAAGGGGGAGGTTGTGAGAAAGAGTGAGTGTGCAGGGAGAGAGAGAGAGAGAATTGGGAGAAAGAGTAGGGGAGAGGTAATGGGGAGGGCAGGTTGGAAAGGGGGTGGGGGGGGACAGAGGGAGTTAACCCCAGCTCCTGATCTCAGGGCGCGGTGTCCTCCCCTTCCCTGAGGACCAGGACTTGGGGCTGAGTCTGTCTCTCTCCAGCTCAGCTTCTCCAACACAAAGACACACAACAACATCGGTCCCTCTGCTGCTCGGCACGCTGTAATCAGCATTTTTATTGGTTACAAATGGAAGTGATGGATACAGTCAGTGGGATGGTGCCTTTTCTCACTGGCCCCTGAGTTGTGAGAAACATTGAAATGTTTCCCTGTAACCCCCCTGTGGGATAAGGATGGACAAACCAGCGCTCCCCTCAGTCTGTTACCATAGCGACAGGCTGCTCCATCGCTGAGACACTGAACTGAAATGAGAAAATCCCGGATGGTGTGATTAATGAGGGAATTTGATGGATGGATGGATTTGGGTGAAGGGATATTTCAGCACATTCTTCAGCTGCTGCCTGAACTTAGTCTGGGTCACGGCATAAATCGCGGTGTTTGTGCAGCAACTGAGGAGCTGCAGCATGAAGCCCAATTCCTGCACAAAGCCATCGAGATACACAGGGGTATCCACAATATACCACATCCGTCTCCATATAGAATACAGCATTAATGTTGACCATAACAGGATGAAATTGGCCGAGATCACAAACAGTAAAATGATGGATTTTTTTCGGTTTCTCATTTCAGTGTCAGACTGAGCGTCCCCATTGGTGTGAGCGCGGAGTCTCCTGCGGGCTCTGCTGGTCACTAAAATGTGTCTGACGGTGAGAACATTGAGCAGCAGAATCAGGAGAAATGGGACACCCGGGGTTAGAATGTGGTGGAGGAACTCGATTGTGACCCAGACACTGGAGAATCGAACAGCGTCTGTTACATCACAAAACCAGGGGGCGTTCACCAGCCAATACCGAGCCGTGAGCATAAAATACCAGGAAATGTTCTTTAAACAGCTCAGCACAGTCACTGCTCCCAGAACCACAGCCGCCGTTTTCTCACTGCAATATTTACTTTTCAGCTTCTGGCAACAAATGGCCACAAACCGATCAAAGGTGAAAGTGACGGTGAACCAGACAGAGCAGTCAGTGGCTGCATAAAGCAGGACGGCGTGGATATTACACACGGGGACGGAGTCCCTCAGGAAATAAAACTGTTCCCGATAAACAATGGGAATGTGTCTCAGGATCAGGTCGAGGATAATGACCAGGAGATCCGCCGCTGCCATGGCCCCCAGGTAACGTCTGACACATGGAGACAATCCACAATCTTTATAAAGCAGGACGTAGATGGTCACTACGTTAACTGTGAGGAAGGAAAACAAACCCATTATCCATCAGCCTGGAGGCAAAGGGACCCGTTTGATCGGGGACCCAGTGAGATTTTCAAATGTGTCCCTGTATTCAGGGATTTATTAAAATAATTGGAGCTGGAATAACAAATGGGAAGTTCGGAATTACTGACAAAAATGTGACATAAACCACAAGAAATCCTCCCTCCCCAAACACACAGAGACACATCCATAAGGACAGATGGTTTCTAGATCATTCCCAAACACTCGATCACTCGAGAGCAGACAGAGGTCACTCCTTCCCAGTTCCTAATACGGAGGGTGGGAACTTTGCTGTCCTGAAAGATTCTCTCCCAGTTTCCTGAAGACAAACGGAGTTTGGGAATTTCTGTATTTTGGTCTAAATTGTGGTCGATCCTGTGTCGTGGAGAAATGTAAATGCAGGGAAAACGTATTCACCCCTTTAACTGCCTGAGGGGCCTTCGGAACAGTGCCTCCTTCTCCCTGGAACGGGAGCTCTTCCCTCGGGATCTTATCGTTTGTTCAATTCACTGACGTCCGGCCGTTCACAAACAAACAACGTCAGGGACAGAACGTTCCGGGGAATGTCAGTTATAGAATGTCAGGGACAGAACGTTCCGGGGAATGTCAGTTATAGAATGTCAGGGACAGAACGTTCCGGGGAGTGTCAGTTATAGAATGTCAGGGACAGAACGTTCCGGGGAGTGTCGGTTATAGAATGTCAGGGACAGAACGTTCCGGGGAATGTCAGTTATAGAATGTCGGGGACAGAACGTTCCGGGGAATGTCAGTTATAGAATGTCGGGGACAGAACGTTCCGGGGAGTGTCGGTTATAGAATGTCAGGGACAGAACGTTCCGGGAATGTCAGTTATAGAATGTCAGGGACAGAACGTTCCGGGGAATGGCAGTTATAGAATGTCAGAGACGGAAACTTCCGGGAAACTCCGTGACCTGTCCATCACCTTTCACCCGACCACCATGATGTACTGTGCACAGGCTACATATCCATCCAGCACGGGGAGCTGCACTAACTACATCATTGTATTGTCCATAAACGGCAACCAGACCGTCTGACCAGCACAGAGACCTGTGCAGTGATCACCCGTGAATTAATCTGTAACCCAGGAGCAGTTACCCTCCCAGCATGTAGGACTGGGTACCCCACCCCAGTGCATTGATCTGTAACCCAGGAGCAGTTACCCTCCCAGCATGTAGGACTGCGTACCCCACCCCAGTGCATTGATCTGTAACCCAGGAGCAGTTACCCTCCCAGCATGTAGGGCTGTGTACCCCACCCCAGTGCATTGATCTGTAACCCAGGAGCAGTTACCCTCCCAGCATGTAGGGCTGTGTACCCCACCCCAGTGCATTGATCTGTAACCCAGGAGCAGTTATCCTCCCAGCATGTAGGACTGTGTACACCACCCCAGTGCATTGATCTGTAACCCAGAAGCAGTTACCCTCCCACCATGCAGGACTGTGTACCCCACCCCAGTGCATTACCCAGTAACACTGTTAGATCCCTGCCCAGTGAGGGGAAACTTGCAGCCCATGCTGGAAGTAACAGGATGTGCAGCTCCCACCCATTTCCAGCTCCATATCCCCACTGTGCCAAGAAAAGGGGGTGCTGTGGGTGTGAACATCACTGCCAGAGAGAGATGGCAGGGGTATCAGTTTAAATATCACCACATGGGAGGGGTTTTGGGTATAGACAGAGAGGGGGAGACTGAGAGACAGTGTCATGGAAGGATGTGTTCACATGTTTCAGAATGCAGAAATGTCGACACTTCGCTAGCATCCTGTAACATGAGCCCGTCTTCCCAGGAAAGATGGGAAAAGGGATATTGGTGTGAGGTCAGATGAAACAACAGCTGCTGTGTGGTTTTGAAATTACGTTTATGTAATTTTAATAAGTGTCTCATTGAAACAGTATATTGCTGTAGATTTGGAGTAGGGTAATAAGCAGTTTGGAGAAAGAGGGTCGCAGAGTTGTGAATAGTTGATGTAAAATGTTCACTTTCAGAGTTAAAAAAATACATTGATATTTTTTGTTTAAACACTGGAATTTGGGAGTTCTCTATCACTCATATTTCAACAGTTTACAAGGTAAATTGAGCATTTCTTTATGTTTAGTTTAAATTACCAGATGAGCTTCACACTGTGCCCTAACAATTGCTGTGTGTGTATCTGTGTGTCTCTGTGTGGGGCAGGTCTGGCTGTCTCTGTGGTGCTGAAAGTGATGCAATGCCACCCTCTGCTGGCCTCCACAAGCCACTGCACAGGCATTGGGAGAGGGTGAAAACCAACAGGGATTCATTCAGAGAGGGAGAGGGGGAGGGAGATGGCAGCTGCTCACAGCACCATCCAAACTGATGTCTTGTCCATTTACTGATCTAAATGTCCTTTAAACATTGTAACTGTCCCTATTTTCACCAGTTCCTCTAGAAGTTAATTCCACACATACGCCAGCTTCTGTCTGAAATAATTACCTCTCCTGACTTTTGTAAATCTTTTTCCTCACGCCTCAAAATATCCCTCAGTTTTGAATCCCCAACTCTCGGGAAAAGACATCAGCCCTTTAGCTTATCTCTACCCCTCATCATTTTATAAACCTCTGCAAAGTTACCCCTCCATCTCATACTCTCCAGTGAAAAGTCCCAGCCTATTCAGCCTCCCCTTGTAGCTCAACCCTCCATTTCCAGTAACATCCAGGTTAAACTCTTCTGAACCCTTTCCAGCTTAGTAATATCAAGATGAATAATATCAAAGTGAATAGTCAAGGTATTTGTTAAGGGTACGGGGGAGTCCAAAACTAGAGGACATAGGCTTAAGGTGAGAGGGTAACATTTAAAAGTGACGTAAGGGGCAGCATTTTCACCCAGAGGGTGGTGTGGCTATGGAATGAGCGGGCAGGATGTCCAGACTGGACACAGTATTCCAGGAGAGGTCTCACCAATGTCCTGTACAGCCACAACATGACGTCCCAATTCCGATACTCAAAGGTCTGACCTATGAAGACAAGTGTGTTAAACACCTCCTTAGCCACTTTCTATATCAGATGCAAATTTTAAAGAATTAAACCTGACAGCCTAGGTCTCTGTACTACAACACCACCAAAAGACCTTACTTTTAATTGTATAGGTCCTGTTCTTGTTTGATTTACCAAATCCAATGCCTGGCATTAATCCAGACTATCCTCCATCTGCCACCCCTCAGCCCAGTGTGTGATAAGACTGCCACCTCCCCCTCCCCCTTCAATTTTAAAATGCCCACCCCTCTCCAGGAGGCCTGCACACTCTAGCCTTGATTTTCACAAAGACCCTGAGCTTGGTTTGCCTTATGTGGTTAGTGGGAGGAGGGACGGATTGCAGACACAGTCGTTCGGGAGGAGAGGCTGGACAGTAATCAGAGGCCTGGTATCATTTCATGGTTTTAGGAAGAGGGCAGACACACGTTAGAGTGGGTAAGATTGATCGGTGTTTTGGGGTCAGAAATTAATCCCTTCCTTCGCCTCTGGTATTCAGTAATAAACATCTATTTGAGACCCTTCATTGGGCAGAGTGTTTCTGCGGGATTTCTTTCCCTAATATTGCAGACTACAGATAATAGTGATTAAAGATGGTTATAGTTAATATTCAGCAAGTACACTCAATATCCTACAGTTGAGACAAATATCTTGCATTTGTTTAATAATACAAAGTGTTTTTTGTAATTCAGTAATAGTAACCTGATTATAATCAATCCACACTGAGCTGGAAGCGGGCACTAAAATATGACCAAAATCTGGGTATGGTAGTATAGTGGGCAGTGTCCGTGTCTCTGAGCCAGAGCTCTGGATTTGATTCCAATTCCTGAACTTGTGTGGTAGTGTTCCTAGCTCTGGATGAGAAGGCCTGGATTGAAGTCCTGCCTGTTGCAGAGGGATGTCACAGCATGTCATAACAGGCTGATGAACAAACACACAGGAGAATAATGTTACAGCTTTATGGGTATTGCCGAGTGGTGCTCGTGTCCCTACCTCCGGGCACAAAGGTCTATGTGTAAATCCCACAGCAGTGTCTCCTAATATATCTGAACAAACTTATTAAACTGGTTTTAGCATTGTGACTTGATGGAGAAGGAAGAGGTGTCAGTGTTGCATTTCAGAATTTAGGCCCAGGATGACTGAAAGTACAGCCATTCGTGTTGATTGAAGTCACATTTCGCAGCAGTAAAGGTTTATAAAATTAGAACGGTCATGGATAGGTTGAGTCGTCCGGGTTTTTCCCCAGCTTAGGGGCGTCCAAAACTCGATGGCATTGGTGGAAAGTGAGAGGGAAAAGGTTTTGATGAGGCCTAATGGGCATCTTTTCACACAGACGGTAGTGTGCGTATGGAATGAGCTGCCAGAGGAAGTGGTGGAGGCTGGTACAACTACAGCATGTAAAAGGCATCTGGATCCTCACAGACCTGCCGAGCTTTTCCAGCAATTTCTGTATTTCTTTTAAAAACTGCATTCATTTTAACACACGTATTCTGAATAAATTAGACATTTTTATTTTTTAATGAAGCAGGAACATAAAAACATATCTTCAAATCGACCAAGGCCATTTTCTGCTCAGGGTATGGCTCCGTGTATTACAGCAGCAATGATGCACCGACATGGAACAGGGAATATGATGGAGACATAGTTTGGACAATGTACATGGGATAATATCTGGACAAAGTTCTTTCAAGTTACAATTGCAGAGTGTGTGTGTGTGTGTGTGTGCGTGTGTGTGTGTGTGTGTGTGTGTGATTTTAGAACAGGACATATCGATTCTTTATTTGCAATACCCAAACACTTTGCCATTCATCTTTCCACCATAGTTGGAGTAACATTGCTCTGGATCATAAATGTGCTATTTGAGCAGATTAAAGATACTAGCCTGACCTGTTCCTAAAACTGACACTGACCCAGTCTGAGACCGATATCATCGGCCATATCACCAACCTGGTTACATTTAACATTTGTTGTGAGCAGTGCAGGAGTGGGGCTAGAAAGGAAATAGTGACCCAAAAAGCCGGGGAACTATAGACCGGTGAGCCAGATGTCAGTGCTGGGTAAGTTGTTGGAGGGGATTCTGGGGGATAGCATTTACATACATTTGGGAAGGTAAGGGCTGATCGGGGTGGACAATGTGGCTTTCTGCATGGGAAATCATGTCTCATTAATTTGGTTGAGTTTTTTTGAGGAGGTAACAAAGAAGATTGATGAAGGTAGTTTGGTTGACATTGTCTATGTGGACCTCAGCAAGGTGTTCATTTAAAAAACAAAGAACAAAGAAAATTTCCAGCCCAGGAACAGGCCCTTCGCCCTCCAAGCCTGAGCCGATCCAAATGTACTGTTTAAATATGTCGGTCAATTCCTAAGCATCTGTATCCCTCTGCTCCCCACCTACTCATGCATCTGTCTAGATGCATCTTAAATAAATCTACCTGCCTGCCTCTACCACCTCTGCTGGCAACGCGTTCCAAACACCCACCGCCCTCTGTGTGAAGTACTTACCGCATGTATCCCCCTTAAAGATTCCACCTCCCACTTTGAAAGCACGATCTCTCATTATTGAATCTTTCACCCTTGGAAAACAGACAAGCAACAATAGACAATAGGTGCAGGAGTAGGCCATTCTGCCCTTCGAGCCTCACCGTCATTCAATATGTTCATGGCTGATCATTCCTAATCAGTATCCTCTTCCTGCCTTATCTGCATAACCCTTGATTCCACCGTCTTTGAGAGCTTTATCCAACTCTTTCTTCAATGAATCCAGAGACTGGGCCTCCACTGCCCTCTGGGGCAGAGCATTCCACACAGCCACCACTCTCGGGGTGAAGAAGTTTCTCCTCATCTCTGTCCTAAATGGTCTACCCCGTATTTTTAAGCTGTGTCCTCTGGTTCGGCACTCACCCATCAGCGGAAACATGTTTCCTGCTGCCAGAGTGTCCAATCCTTTCATAATCTTATACGTCTCAATCATATCCCCTCTCAATCTTCTAAACTCAAGGGTATACAAGCCCAATCGCTTCAGTCTTTCAGTGTAAGGTAATCCCGCCATTCCAAGAATTGACCTCGTGAACCTTCGCTGCACTCTCTCAAGAGCCAGAATGTCTTTTCTCAAATTTGGCGACCAGAACTGCACACAGTACTCCAGGTGTGGTCTCACCAAGGCCCTGTACAGCTGCAGAAGCACCTCTTTGCTTCTATACTCAATTCCCCTTGTTATGAAGGCCAGCATGCTATTAGCCTTCTTCACTACCTGCTGTACCTGCATGCTTGCCTTCATTTACTGGTGTACAAGAACACCCAGATCTCTCTGTACTGCCCCTTTATCTAAATTGATTCCATTGAGGTAGTAATCTGCCTTCCTGTTCTTGCCACCAAAGTGGATAACCATACGTTTATCCACATTAAACTGCATCTGCCATGCATCTGACCACTCACCTAACTTGTCCAGTTCACCCTGTAATCTCCTAACATCCTCATCACATTTCACCCTGCCACCCAGTTTTGTATCATCAGCAAATTTGCTAATGTTATTGCTGATACCATCTTCTATAGCATTAACCTATATTGTAAAATGCTACGGTCCCAGCAGGGATCCCTGCGGTACCCCACTGGTCACTGCCTGCCATTCTGAAATGGAGCCGTTTATCACTACCCTTTGTTTCCTATCAGCCAGCCAATTTTCAATCCAATCTAGTACTTTGCCCCCAATACCATGCACCTTAATTTTACTCACTAACCTCCTGAGTGGGACTTTATCAAAAACTTTCTGAAAGTCCATGTACACTACATCTACTGGATCTCCCTCGTCCATCTTCAAAGCTCGTCTCTATCCACCCTGTCTATGCCCTTCATGATTTTGAACATCTCCATCAGGTCCCCCTCAATCTCCTTTGTTCTCGTGAAAATAAACCTAAATTACTCAGCCTCTCTTCATAGCTAGTATTTTATTCTGATTGATAGACAGATGAGTAAGTTTCAGTCACGTGGGATACAGAAGAAGCTCGTCACAATTGGCTTGAAGGAAGAGGGGTATTTTTCAGACTGGAGGCTTGTGAGCAGCAGTGTGCTGTAAGAATCAGGACTGAGTTCACTGCATTTCATCATTTCTGTCAAGGATTTAGATGTGAATATTGGGGCCAGAGTTAGTAAGTTTACTGATTACATCAGAAAGGTGATGTAGTAGATTATCTCGGAGTACAACAAGACCACAAATAGATGGGACAAAGGGGCAAGGAGTGACAGATGAAGTTTAATTTAGATAAATACGAGGTTTTGTAGTTTATGAACACAAATCAGGGCAGGAATTATACACAATAGTAAGGGGCTGGAGAGTGTTGTGAAACAAACGGACATAGGGCTGCAGGTACATTGTTCCTTGAAAGTGGAGTCGCAGGTAGACAGTGCGGTACAGAACACATTTGGCGCATTTGCCTTAATCAGTCAGAGCATTGAGTGTCGGAGTTGTGGTGGTATGTTGTATCTGTACAGGATGTTGGTGAGGCCACTTTAAGAATACTGCGTACAACTCAGTTTTCTGCAGAAATGACTTACACGGATGTCCCAGGACTGGAGGTTTGAGCTTCAGGAAGAGGTTGATTAGTTTGAGATGCTTTCTCCTGGAGTGTCAGAGGTTGAGGGGTGACATTATAGAGGTTTATAAAATCATCAGGGGTATGGATATTCTAAACAGCCATTTTCTGCTCCCCAGAGTAGGGGAATCCAGAACAGCAGAGCATAGGTTGGAGGGGAGAGGGCGAATGATTTAGAAGGGACCTGAAGGTAAATGTTTCACAGAGAGTGGGTTGTGTGTACATAAAGTGCTGTCAGAGGAAGTGGTGAAGGCGGTTACAATCGTACATTTAAAAAATATCTGAAAGAGGAGGGATATTGGCCAAATGCTGGCAAATGGGACTGGATCAGATTTGATAACTGATCGGAGTGAACAGATTGGACTAACGGGTCTGTTTCCTTTCTGCTTGACTCTATGAATTTTTATAAGAGGATGACAAAAAATTCTGAAAGTACCTTTCAAATCAGAATCCTCTTCACTGGAAGTTTATCGTGCCTCTATGTTCACATTGATTGAATGCTGCGTTAGTTAAATATTTGACAGAGAAGTGAGTCATGCAAAATGGGACGCAGACAGGAAAGTGGGACTGAGACCACAACCTGATCAGCTACAATCTTAGTGCCTGGTGAAGGCTCAAAGTGTCTAATGACCCACTCCTGCTCCTCGGTCCCATGTTCCTGTGTTCCATTCAGCTCCTCAAACCTGCTAGACAGGAGCAGTTGGAGGCGACTTACTGCTATAAACTTTGCACAGAAACAGAGGAGACCATTCGGCCCTTCAAGACTGTCCCACATGCTTTGAGGTGATTTGAGAAATGTAATTGTAAAACCCAGGCTGGGTATGAAAGAGGCCCCTCATCCCTCTGTACAGAGCTTCCCCTCTCTGCAACTTGTGCTCCATTTGTGGGTCATGTTGTAGACCCAACTTCACTGTGAATACAGCCCCCATACCTCACCCAGTGATGGCTCACAAAATCCTTTTGTCTCCCTGATGGCAACATTCAATACCAGAACATTCATGAAATATCACCCACTCACTTTCCAATAACAGAATGTGAGAACATCAATCACAGGGGCAGGTCGTTCACCCCTCACCTGCCTTGCCCTTCACTAAGATCATGGCTGATCTGCTCTTGGTCTCAAATCCTCTTTCAAACCCAATTCTTCATCGCCCTCAACTCTCTGACAGGTCAATATCCATCTACAAATACTTCAAATACTTCCAGTCATCTAGCTCCCCGAACACACTTGAGAAGAGAAATCCTGACATTCAATCCCACCTGTTTGAAGAAACCCCTTGCTGCTCCTATATCATGGCTTATTGATATGAACAAAAGTGGTTGACACAAGGGGTCAGGTTAAAATGACTGACCCTGATATCAAGGCAGTGGTTGACTTCTGTTGACATCAAGGAGCTTAACAAATCTGAATTTAATGGGAATCAGAGAAAACTCTCCAGTGTTTTGAGTCTAACATGGCACAAAGGAAGGTGTTCATCATCTCAGTCCTGGGTCACCTCTGTGGGAGATCCTCAGGGTAGCTTCCTCTTCACAAACACCTTCAGCTGCTTCATCAATGTCTCCCAGCCCCCACCCTCCTCACCATAAGATCCGAAGTGAGGATGGTCACTGAGGATTCCACAATGTTCAGAATAATTTGATGACCCCGTCAGCTCCTGAACTGGACTGTGTCCATGTGCAGCAAGACATGGACTCCATTGAGGCTTGTGCTTTTAAAGAGTCCGGAACATTCATATAAAGGACTGTCTGACACTGCACATTGCCACAGTAAAATAAGAGATCATTCCACACCTCACACTGGTTTCACAGGAATATGAGGAAGTCGTTCAGCCCATTGACACTATTGGAGAAGAACAGGGACAGCCCATTCAGTGCCTCCAACATATTACTCAGGAAGAGAAGGATTCTAGTGTGATGGGCCACACCAGAGCCCCTCGACAATATTTGAAGGTGGTAGCCGAGACTCTAATGTTTTCTTCTTTTAAAGAAAATGTAAAGTGTTTGTTCCAGATGCAATGTGAGTGGTCAAACAACACGATGTGAAGCATAACACCATTTACTTAAACACGATAGATGAAATAAAACCAAAGAAAGAGGAATTTAGAATAACGTAATGATATTGAACAAGTTAACAGAATAATAGATCTAGGAACTAATACTAATGAACTGTTCCAATACTGGAAAATCACATGAACACAGCCCTTGGCAAAAAGGAATATTCAGACGCTGAATGACACAAATATTTCTCCAGTTCAGGATTTAAAAAGAACACTAAGAGAAAATTCATAGAGAGTAGCAGCCAGGAGACATTCACTAAAGCTTTCAACTTGGTGGAGACCCCAATAATTTCTGATGTTACTGAGAAACCACAATGCAGAAATCCTAATCTGTGAGAGCTGACCACACCCATTCCATCTGCATTAAAATAAACCTAAGGCCTCACTAGTTGTTTACTCAAGTGGTCCTAACTAGCCAGCTTGGTAACAGTCATTCAATCTCTCTTGTCAAAAAAACCAGAACAAAATTACCTCTGAAAGCTACAGCATCATCACA
The DNA here is from genome assembly GCF_020745735.1 of Hemiscyllium ocellatum. Taxonomy (NCBI): domain Eukaryota; kingdom Metazoa; phylum Chordata; class Chondrichthyes; order Orectolobiformes; family Hemiscylliidae; genus Hemiscyllium; species Hemiscyllium ocellatum. Next base: position 103,083 of record NW_026869081.1, on the reverse strand, counting down.
CTAGTCAGCAGATCGAGCTGTCATACAGGAACCAGGGGTAACACAATCAGGCCCTTGGCCCTGTCCAATCGGACGAGGAAGAAGCCAGTCAGTCCCTTGAGTCACTTACACAGGAACAGTAGGAGGCCATTCCCACCTCAATGCACTTACACAGGGGCAGAATGAGGTAATTGATGCTGATTCCTGATGAATGGCTTATGCTCGAAACGTCGATTCTCCTGCTGTGCTTTTCCAGCAAACCACTGTCTACTCTGATCTTCAGCATCAACTGTCCTCGCTGTCTCCTAACTGATGCTCTGACATGGTGAACAAGTGGAGCAGAGGCTGCACAGACAGACTGCTCCACGTTGTTCCTCGTAGCTCCGTCTGCATTAAGCACACGTGGGACTTTAACGGCGTTTTCTAGTGGTGAGGAGGAAAGCCATATGTCTTGTGTGAAGTCACAAGAAGGCACCTTCCATCTCTGAGAAGCCAGCCTGGTGTTCTCTATGTAGGGTGGAAGCTAGTGGGAATGGTTACCTGTTACAGATGGAAGGTATTGTGGCTGCTGTTGGGGATTGTGAGTAACATGACGTTCAGTACGGGTTCACACGCCGTCTGCACAATAACGTGGGGAGAGTTAATTTAGGCATATAAACTATTAGGAAAGTCACGTTAGACTAATGGATGGACTCTCTAAGTTCAAATAATGCTGATCTTGTTCATGTTGATCTTGTCTAGTTCACGTCCTGTTCAGTGTAACCTGTATGCCTTACTCTGTCCAAGTCTATTTCCACCCTATGGTCTGTCTGGCCTTGCTGACTATGATCTGCCTCCACTGCTCATAAATAAAGCGTTTCCCTGTACTGAGGTACACGTGACAATAAATCAAACCAACCAATCCTGGGTAAAGTCTGGAATGTCTCTCCCTGTCAATGTCTCTTTTGGAAGTAAGTGATCGCTGCCACTCCTCATGTTTAACGTCACCGTTTCTTCTTCTCTCACAGCTCTACTGATTAAACACTCAGCTTCTTCACTCTATCCTCGTGATACCATCACGCGTGTCTGTGGTAAGGAGATCATTCCTTACAAAGGAGATCAAATCCGTAGAGTGTCACAACCAGGCTGTCAGCAAGGCCCTACAACAGCAGGAAGATGACATTACTTATGTACTTGAATCATCTTACAATGAAGGACAGCATACCATTGACTGCACCCATTACTTACACAGGGTTTGATTTGGATCGGTCAGCATAGACTTGTGAGTGGGAGATCATGCTTCCCAAATTTGTTACAGTTCGTTGATGAAGTGACCAAGAAGGTTGATGAGGTTCCGAGCGGTAACCATAGTCTCTATGGATATCAGTAAGGCCTTCAATAAGGTTCCACATGGCAGGCTGCTCTGGAGAGTTACATCACGTGGAATGCTGGGGAACTGGCCAATTGGTTACACAGTTGGCTTGATGGTAGGAAGCAGAGGTTTTAGCAGAAGGATGCTTGTCAGGCTGGAGGCTGAGTCCATTGCTGTTTGTTATCTATGATTTGGTTGAGAATATACAAGGTATGATTTGTAAGTTTACAGATGACACTAAAATAAGTAGGAACATGATCAGTGAGGAAGTTTATCAGAAATTGCTGCAGGACCTTAATCAGGTGGGGAAGTGGGCCGAGAAATGGCAAATGGAATTTAATATAGAAGTGTGATGTCTTGGAAACTCAACTCAACGTAGGAGTTGCACGGTGAATGGGAGAGTCTTAAGGGGTGTAGTGGGCAGAGAGACCTTGGTATGCAGGTGCACGGTTCTCTAAGAGTGGAGTCACATGTAGACAGGGCAGTGAAGAAGGCATTTGGCACACTGACCTTCATCAGGCCGGACATTGAGGATGGAAGTTGAGAATTGCAGTTATACAGGACTTTGGTAAGGCCGCACTGGAGTATTGTGTTCAGGTTTTGTCACTTTGTTATAGGGAGCACGTGTCTATCTCCTAAGGATGTTATTACGGTACCTTGCTGTGGCAACCGACAGGATACCCTTCGTTGTTCAGTCCTTCCCAGGAACTGAAAAACTATGCCATGTTCTTCGTGACCTGCAACACATTATCAATGAGGTTGAGCACCTCACCAAGACCTTCCCCACACCTCCATTGCTTGCCTTTAAACAACCACCAAACCTCAAACAGATCATATGTTCGCAGCAAGCTGCCCAACTTTCAGGACAGCTCCATACAACCCTGTCACGGTAGGCGCTGCAAGACGTGTCAGAATGTGGACATGGCTATTCCCATTACATGTGAGGACACCTCCCACCATGTATGTGGCAGGTACTCATGTGACTCAGCCAACATTGTCTATCTTATACATTACAGGCAAGGGCGCCCGGAGGCATGGTACCTTGGGGAAACCGAGCAAAGGCTACGGCAAGAGATGAATGGGCACTACACAACAATCAACAGACAGAAGTGTTGCCTCCCAGTTAGGGACACTTCTGCGGTACAGGACATTCAACCTCGGACCTTCGGGTGACCATCCTCTAAGGAAGACTTCAGGACAGGCAACAGCGAAAATTGGCCAAGCAGGGGCTGATAGCTAAGTTCAGTACCCATTGGGAGGGTCTCAACCGGGCCCTTGGGTTCATGTCATACTTCAGGTGACCACCATTGCACTATATACACACTTAGACACACTTTTACACACACACACAAACACACACACACACAGAGTAACTCCTATACACACACATACACACGGACACACATATACACACACACACACACAGACACTCGCGCACACCCTTACAGACACACACACTCCCATACTCACACATGCATCCTCTCAGAGACTTAGATCACTCTACACTCATGCAGGCACATATACCCTCTCTCTCACGGACACTCGCAAACCCCCACCCCAGACACATACACACTACCACACTCACACATGCACCCCCTCACTGAATTAAGACACTCTGCAATCACTACACACACATATACAGTCCCTCTCACACTTACAACCCCCCAACCAGACAGACATACACACAGACAGATACAAAGACCCACATGCGCACATACATTTTGTGGGGTGAATTTGTACTTGCAGAGTTACATTGTACTTTGCTCAAAAACAGTAAAACTCTGTTATCTGACTTTTTAGGTTAGAATCGATCTAAAATCATGGCATGGACAGAGAACACAGAGCGCTAACACCTTCGACATATTGTGTAACTAACCCAATTGTTACAGTTAACCTGAGAATGCAACTTTTAAAAAAAGGTTTTTTGATTTAAACACGGAAGAAGGTAAACTATCATGGTATTCGAGCAGATGAAAGACACAACAGACAATCAAGGTAATTTTCAATGTGTAGTTTCAGTTACATCATACTGTAATTTTTTGCTATAAATACTGTGCCTTACAATTTTGCCCTCCACAATCACCTGAAGAAGGTGCGGTTCTCTGAAAGCTGGTGTGCTTCCAATTAAACCTGTTGGACTATAACCTGGCGTTGTGTGATTTTTAACTGTGGACACCCCAGTCCAACACCGGCATCTCCAAATCATGATTACTGTGAAGTGGAATTGTATTAATCGTTCTCCAGTACTCTGCAACCCCCTCCCTCTCCTCCCCCATGGTCATATTCTAATTAAAATTAATGTTAGAGGTCATCTCGCCACGATATTCATGCTCTTCGCAAGCATTATTGTGAGATTTTCTCTAGAGTTATGCATGTAGAGTAGAAAAGGACAATGATTTTAAACAATGCTGTGTATTACCCTAGAGAGCTGAGACTGCTCTAAACTGGATGGGAACCTTTCAGCAGCCTGGTAATGTTTCTGCTGCCTCTGTACAGGATCTTAGTGAGATCACATTGGAGTAGTGTGTAAAGAATTTTTCTACTCAATGAAGAAAGTGTATTGTTATGTTGGAAGGAGCTCAGAGATAGTTCCCTCAACTGATTCCTGCAAATAAGGTGTCTTAGGATGGAGAAATAGCAGGAAAGTGGAACAGAGGCCGCGATAACATCGGGTATGATTGTATTCAATGGCGGAGCTGGTTCGAGGGGTTGGATTCCTGACTGATGCTCCTCGTCCACAATCAGCCTTTCGACCGTGTTACACAGTATAGAGGGAGGACTGTCTATCAAACAGGAAGCAGGCTCTCTGGATAAGTCAGTCTTAATCAGTTTGTCAGAATATCACCAGTGGAGTCACACAGTGACCAGTGCGGGGACCTCAACTATTTACAATCTACATCAATGATCAGGAGGTTGGAACAGATATACAGATACTGAGTTTGGTGATGTCGCTTGGATAAGCAAGAGATTAAATTATCAAGAGAGGGTGGAGTGTCTGCAAATAGATACAGAAAGTTCAAGGCAATGGATAATAATTTGGAAGGAGCAATACAACATAATATAACCTGTAATTTCATTTACAGGAATAATGGAAGGCAGTATCTTACTGAAATGGAGAGGGATTACAGTGTTTAATGATACTGTGTACTGGGGGGTTCACTCAGACCCGTTCAGACATGGGAGATTTGCTCCATCCCTGATTATCTGCTCCTTTACATTCCAAGTGACCACATTGCTCTCCGTTCACATAGAATATTTTGTTGTGGTTGGTTGGTGGTAGGGATGGTGTTTTGAAACGTGTATCAAGGGGACGGCCTTTATCCAAGATATATTCATTCCTTTCTACAAGGAGACCCGTAGAAGATGGGAATGGCTGACTGCTTCTGAATGAAGGAACTGTGGCTGCTTTCAGGACAGGGGTATTCACCAACATAATGTATTGTGCATGGACCCACTGGAACATTAATCGAGTGAGAGCTCCTTCAGTTCCTCTACCTCTCCCCATTTATTGGCTACTCTGCAGATTCCATGTACACCTTCAGGAATCCCACTATACTGGGAAAATAAGGATACACCTGGCAGCTTCCCGCTGAGGGAGAAGCAATGTATTGACCTCATCCACCATATACATCCTCCATCACCGAATGGTGACATTGATGTTGAGATACTGGGAGATGATGGAGCTGTCACCGACTCCGGCCTGGAAAGTTTCGGATCACACAAGCTGAATGAAACTGTGACCCTAATAGGGGGCAGCCCCGTCTTCCCCCTGGCGTGAAGCTGCAGGTCATGTTGAAGAAGGTGACACCGCTCTGTGACCAGCTCCTTGTTCAGTCCAGATCCCCTCATACTCTGTTCCTGGGTTAAGTGTAACTTGGGAAGCTGTTCCTGGAAAACCCGGGGTGGATACAGCAGATCCCTTTCCCTACACACACTCACTCCGTGATTTCAGAGCTTCCCCTCTCTGCAGCCTCTGTTCCATTTGGTGTTCATGTTACACACCCAGATGCTGTTACCATAGTCCCCATGCTCCACCCAAAGTTGGGTCACCAAATCCTCCGGTCTCACTGAATGTCTGAGGCAGCTCAGAGCACAAGCCCCAGCAAACCATCCCCAGCAACTCCACTAACTTTTCAATTACAGGAGTCAGTCAGAAATCCCTCGGCTACAAATATTGTGGTCCAGACCAGATCCCCGCAAAACATTTTAAGAAGGCCACTTAGACCCAAACCATTCCTTATTTGAAAGAGAGATGTGAAGTGTATTTTCCAGATATGTTGTGACTGGTCAAAGCACTCAACATTAAGCCAAGTATAATCTATTCAAATGCTTTAGTAAAAATACAATCAAAGAAATTTTGGGAGAGCTTATATGTTGGTACACTTACACAAACAATAGATACCGTACCTTCTTGGTATACGCTGCTTGGCACAAAGATCAATTCAAACACAGATTCTTACATGCAGTTTTTTGATCAAGGAAAAATCAACATCAACAACCATCTCAGAGAGAAAAGCAGCTGGGGATCATGTATTGAAACTTCGAACCCTCCTGGGATCTCCAACAGCTTCAGGATGCTGCAGCCAAAAACAAAACGAGAAACCCTGGTCTGGGAGAACTGGCCACTGCCCTTCCATTGTTACCACCGTTTTAATAAAACCTAAAGGCCTCCTCAGTTATTTACTTAAACTGTTTTCAGACAGCAGTTCTGCACCTCTGCCTTTAAAACCTCTCTTAAAAAAAACATGAGAAAATAACCTTTTTATAGTGATAGTATCCTCACAACTCCACCTTTAATAAAATGATCTGTCAATATACAAAGATGGATTCATGTTAGACCTCCTAATCTTCCTCTATTAGTAGCAGATAGAAAGGATAGTGAAAAAGGTGTTTGGTATGCTTTCCCTTATTGGTCATAGTATTGAGTACAGGAGTTGGGATGTCATGTTGCGGCTGGACAGGACATTGGTTAGGCCACTGTTGGAATATTGCGGGCAATTCTGGTCTCCTTCCTATCGGAAAGATGTTGTGAAACCTGAAAAGGTTTAGAAAAGATTTACAAGAATGTTGCCAGGACTAGAGGATTTGAGCTACAGGGAGAGGCTGAACAGGCTGGAGCTAATTTCCCTGGAGAGTCGGAGGCTGAGGGGTGACCTTATAAATGTTCACTAAATTATGAGGGGCATGGATAGGATAAATAGGCAAAGTCTTACCCTGGGGACGGGGAGTCCAGAACTAGAGGGCCTAGGTTTAGGGTGAGAGGGGAAAGATATCAAAGAGACCTAAGGGGCAACCTTTTTCATGCAGAGGGTGATACGTGTATGGAATGAGCTGCCAGAGGATTTGGTGGAGGCTGATACAATTTAAGAGGCATTTGGATAGGTATATGAATAGGAAGGGTTTGGAGGGATATGGGCCGGGTGCTGGCAGGTGGGACGAGATTGGGTTGGGATATCTGGGGGCATGGACGGGTTGGACAGAAGCGTCTGCTTCCATGCTGTACATCTCTATGATGTACAGCATCTCACAACGAGATTCGATTTCAATCATTTTACTCCTGCCACAAAATGCCTTTGTCTTTCTTCATCCACGTCTCCAGAATGTGTCAAAACTTAGTTTTCTCGCCCTGTCACCTGTATAATTACAAATTGAATGGCAGCAATAATAAATTCAATCGAAACAGACTGGTATTTTTTCACCTGAATGGCCCCAAAGTTTTAAGGGGTCACGATCAGTGATAAAGATTTATCTCATGTATGTTATTCGCAATTTAAATGCTGAAATGTTGGAACGCCAACATCAAGCTCAAGGCCTCCTTCCCCATTGTAGAATAAATCTGTTGATGTTTGCCCTGGACACTCCAACCACACGTTATATAATGGAGCACTCCTCATCTCTCCAATAGTCCTCTGAATGACCTAACTCCTCATGTCTCAGCATAAAAGAATTACATACTTCTGTACCTCTTAATGCTATAACCTCTTTACCTGCTACTCCTGGCCTATGCCGGTAACCTTACTTTCACAGGTATATGTTTTAAGAAGATCTCGCTCATTCTTCACAATCTCTCACAGAAACCAAACATTGCTTTCTGAACTCAATCATCATCATCAGCCATTTCAGTTTCTAATCTTGCCATTGTTACTCTCTGCTCTTCCCCATGAGTTCTCACGACTGCAGGAAGTGAATTGTTGAACTTCTCCAAAATAAGAATCTCTCTAAGAGTGCCATAGCCTTTGCTCTGTTTTTAATACCAATACCCACCTTTCAAAATTACTTTGTTTGGTTCTTTCAAATTCAATGTACGCTTAACGAGGGAGGTTTTTTTTAGATTCCAGAAACGCTATCTGTAGCTCTGGCCCAAGTTCATATGCCCTTCAGATGGCTTTCTTCACCTCCTCACAGTGGCCAGATACCTCCACTGATCGGGATGCAAATACCTACCAGCTCTGTGTGCATCAACTAAATCCACATGGTCACTGATCACTGCATTTGTTTAGCCACTTTCTCAAATGGAATTAAAAAGTCTCCCCCATCCTTCTAATCAAATTTAGACAATGCCTGGGCATATTTAAACAGAACCCCATCAGGCTTTTGGCTACTAAAGGATTGCTCATCCTCACTATCCTCCTCATCCAACCTACCGTCTGCCTTCATCTCCACCTTCTATGCCAACTTTCCTAATTACTAACTTTTGAAGCTGAAAATCTCTGGTTTTCTTCTCTCTCTTTCTCTCTTTCTTATTCATTTCCTTTTCTTTTATTTCTACTTATCATTTTAATTTAAATGGTTTCAATTCCTTCTCATGTTCAAGGCACCTCATTTCAAATTGAATTCGAGCTATTTCCAAAGAGTTTGATGGCGGTTCCACCAAATGTAATTGCCGAGCTATAGCTGTAATTATCTCTCATTTTCTCACAGACAAACACAACCCCAACTCCAGCTTGTCTGTCAATTCCTACAGCTTTACCTTCATTCCCTTTTATAAACCCCCCAACTTCACTTCGTCCACACCCAGAGAACTCTCAGTGACTGAAAGAATCTTTATACACAAAACACGTTTTAAACCAACCGAATTCAACATCCGCAACAACTACTATATGTGACTTTTCAACCCAATAGTCTCTGTTGCATACTCTCCAGTGTCTGCATGAGAGTATTCTGGATGCTCTGGTTTCCTCCCACAATCTAAAGATGTGCATATCAGGTGAATTGGCCATGCTAAATTGTTTGTGGTTTTCAGGGATGTGGGGTTTAGATGCCTTAGTTGGGGAAAATGTGTACTAATAGGGTAAAGGAATGTTTCTGGGTAGGTCACTCCTCGGAGGGTAGGGTGAACTTGTTGGGTCAAATGGCCTGTTTGCACATTGTGGGGATTGTAATTGTAAACCCAATTTGGTATTATCAATTTAGAACCAGACAAGAAACCCCAGTTTGCTATAGACCAACCAGACTGCCTCAAACTATTTCAAGGAAGTCGCTTGGATGCCAACATTTTCTTATTTTAAAGGCAGATGCGAAGTGGGAGTTCCAGATGTGATGCTACGAGCCAAACCACTCACCATTAATTAAAACACAATATATTTAATGTAATGAAAATCCATACAAAATGAAGAGGATTTGAGAATAACGTAACTATTGGAAGCCTTAACCGAACAATGGATACAAAACCGTCTACAAATGAACTGTTCCAATATACTAACATCACCTAAACACACCCCATGGTAACAAGGAGCATTCAGACATACAGTTCTCCAATCCAGGAGGAAACAGCATCAAGTGAAGCTTCAGAGAGAATAGCAGTTAGGGATAATTTACTAAAACTTCCAACCCTTCTGGGACACAAGCACCTGGTGACTTACAGCTATAAGGAAAAAAACTAGAAAGCCTGGTCTATGCGAGCTGGCCATTGTTACTACTATTTATTAAAAACCCAAAACCCCCAAAAGTTATTTACTTGAGATGTTTACAGTAGGTAGTTTGGACTTTAAGATCTCTTGTTAAAAAAAATAAAATAACCATTTTTTTTAAAAGTGACAGCATTGTCAGACAATTTAGATGCCTGGTCCTTTACTCAATGAGCTTCCCCGTGTTACTGATCCCAAGGTCACCTGAGTTGGCAAACACAGATACCCTCCAAGTTACAAGGATGTGTCGCATAACTTCTGAAACACGCCTGTCCATGGACCATCACATGGGACATACCGGGAAGTGAAAAACAGCCGGACACACACCATTTCACTGTTTCTGAGCTACACAATGCCAGCTATCCATACAAAATATAGCCAAAACCCAAGGCCAGGGAAAGATACAGAGGGACAGAGAGATTCACATTACAGGCAGAAACAGACAGTTAATTAACTGGAAGGAGGTTGTGGAAAAATGGGGGAAAAGACAGAGCAGTGGGACTAACTGGAGAAGTAAGATCTTCGAGAGTAAAATTACAAGAATGAGAACATTGAATAAAGGCATTGTCAGATCATCTGAAATGGTTTGTTACATTAAATTCTGAATCTGCTTGACAGAACATCACAAACAACATAAACTGGGACAAGATGACAGCCCAGCATGGAGAGCTGTACAGACCATGCTAGTGTGTTGCTCAGTAAACTGCACTAATCTGTCCAGCATGGAGAGCATTGCAAACTTTACTATAATATGCTAACTATACTCGCATCAGATTACTGTCTCCAATTGGAAGGTTTGCTCTCGCTTCGTGAGTGTGTGTTCATCAGAGTGTACAGATGAGGTAAAGTGTTTGAGAATGTTAAAATAAAGGCATTGCCATAAAAATAGCAATATACATCCGTGTGAACATGAATGACAGATGGATGGGAGGTTGGTGTGTGTTCGAATCAGATTTGCTTCAACAGGGTTGAAGCCGAGAGCGTCAGCAGCAGATTATTAACTTCATTAAGACTGTAATTTATAACTCAAGGTTCAAACAGGAGATGGAATAAGCCAGTGAGATACATCGCGGAGTGGTAAGTATTTCAAGTTAGAAATGGTCAGGGCATGGTGTCAGGAATCAGCTCATGATCAAAGGGATCTTCCACAGTTGTGACTCATCTGCTTCAGCTGCAGATATTGGCCAGGCATGGGATGGAAACACTGGAAGGAAGTGGAGTTTGTAACCAGAACAGTAGACAGTGACCTCCATGCTCTTAATATTTAAATAACAAAGGCAAAGATACAATACATTGCGGTTCTCCGCTGAAACTGAGTAGGTCAACATCGAGACCCATGAGTAACAGTGCCAGAGCAGAGGGAGGCAGTAATTGAACACCTTCATTTATGTAGTTAGTAGTGGTCTGTAGAGTAAATATCTGGATTCAGAGTTTCAACAGGAACAATAATAGGGGATAGAAGTGTAGAGAATATGAAAGAACAGTAATACAGTCATAACCAGTTTATAGAAAAAAAAAGGATAGTGACACTTACCAGGAACACCAACGATAGCCAGGAAGGGATAATAAAAATATTGCATAAAGAGAAGAGCGTAATAGATCCGCCATGATAATGACAACCAATAATATGCAGAAAGATACCAAATATAATCGGATAAACTCCTGTCTATTGTTGAAATATTCCATTCGAATGTTCTCAGATTCTGATCCATTGTTGGGACATTCCAGTCTAATGTTCTCAGATTCTGATCCATTGTTGGAACATTCCAGTCTAATGTTCTCAGATTCTGATCTCTCCTCCCCCTCTCCCTGGATCTGCTGACCCCTGTCAGTACTGTCGGTGATGGTCCCGCTCATATTATGGGATAACGCATTGAACGGCGCCCATTTATCATTAAAAGATGTAAATCCTTCACTGGGACAATTAGAATCTATGGAGATTGGCATTAATCACAGTCACTGAACAAATAGAATCAGTTAACCAGTTCCATACATCACTTTTCATATCACTATAAAAGGGAACATTTCCCGGTTTTGGATGGATTGGATGACGGTTGCTGAGGGATGGACCATAAATCTTTAATTTTTTATTTACTTTTCCTTGCATACAATATTATTAACAGAACACTGCAGGGGTGTATATGTGTTCCACTCTGTTTAGGAAAGGAAGCAGTTATAAAATAACAGATCAGCTACATAAAAAAAACATCGGATGGGCAAGTTTCTAGATGCCTTAACCTACAGTATGATACTTATTGACCAGTGTGAGGCTACGCTGGGTTTTAAGTGCCCTGTTTTCAAATCCTTTTATAATCTTGACACAGAGCACTGAGACTGCTGCTCAGGAACAGGCCGAAGCAATTCTGTCCCTATGGGTCTCTTACAGAAGGATAGGAGAAGGTCATTCAGTCCATATTAGCCTGTTGCTAATTGAAAAGGTGGAACTCTGGAATATTAGCGCATTTTGCCAACAAAATCATTCAAAATAAAAGGATTTGTTGCTGCAGCTGTATGAGGTGTCACTGAGAGGGCACCTGGAGTTCATTGTTTCTGTAACTGAGAAGGGTTGGACCTCCATCAGGTACAGTTTATAGGCTGCTTATAATCCAGGGGTTGCTGTGTCATTTAATGTCTCGTGGCTGTTATACAGGGACAGGAGGGTCCCATGCAGTCTCTCGAGCCTGTTACAGAGGGTCAGGAGGTGTTTATTTAACATTTCAAGTCTGTTACGCATAAATATTACGTTTAAACTAGTTATGGAATAGGAAAGACCTGAAGTAAACAATAAAGTTCTATCTTTGAACAAGGCCAATTTTGAAAGTGTTAGGCGAGCCCTGTGAAAGGCTGATTGCAATACCCTATTCACAGGTAAAGGGATGGTTGGAAAATGCAAGGCAATCAATACTTGGTTTTAGAGAGTCCAGAGCCAACGTGTTCCCATTAGTGAGAGGGGCAAAGCTGGTGGATGCAGGGAGTGCTAGAAGGCTAGATATATTGATGCTCTGTTCAAGTTAAAAACAGGCATATGTCAGGTAAACAGAGCTGAGATCAAGTGGATCCCCAGAGGAGTATAAGGGCAGCAAGTGTATAGTCAACGGGGAAATCGGGCCAGAAAAATGTGAACACGAGTTGGCTTTAGAAATAGGGTTAACGAGGTATTGAAGGAATTCTACAAACCTTTTCATGGCAAAAGATTAACTAGGGAGAGAATAGGGCACCTTTAAGATCAGTAAGGCTACCTATGTGTGGAACCACAAGAGATGGGAGGGATATGAAACGAGTATTTGTCCTCAGTATTTAATGTGGAGGGAGTTACAAGAGCGAGAGAATGAAGAATGTTTAGTGATATCTTGAAAAGTGTCTATATTACAAGGAAGTGTTCGACATTTTAAAACACATAAAGGTGAACAAATCCCTGGGACCTGATCAGTTATATCCCAGACGTTTGTGGGCAGCTAGGAAAGAGATTTCTCTGCATTTTGTTGATGTATTTGTATCATTGATTTCCACAGGTGAGGTGCCATGGTACTGGAGGGCTGCTAACGTAGTGTCATCATTTAAGAAAGGAAGGAAAAACCAGGTAATTATAGACTGGTGAGCCTGACGTCAATGGTAACTAAATTGTTGGAGGGGGTTTTGAGGGAAAGGATGTATATGCATTTGGAAAGACAAGGACAGAAGAGGGCTTTGTACATTGGAGATCACGTCTCACTGACTCGTTTGATTTTTTTGAGGAAGTGATGAAGATGATTGATGAAGGCAGGACAGTGGATGTTGTCTTTATGGAATTCAGTAAGAAAACCAAAACGTTCTACATGGTAGACTGGTTAGCAAGGTCAGACTACCTGGGATTCAGGGAGAGGTCGCCATTTAGATCCAACATTTTCTGGAATATTGGAGACAGGGCATGACACTGGATATTTGTTCATTGAACTTGGAGACCTGTGACCAGTGGTGTGCCGCAAAAATCAACAGTGAGTCCACTGCTTCTTGTCACTTATACAAATCATTTGCATTTGAGTATATGAAGTATGGTCAGTAAGCTTCTAGCTAATACCAAATTTGGTGGTGTAGTCGACAGTGAAAAATGATATCTCCGAACAAAGAGGAAAGTTGATTAGGTGAGCTGAGGGTGGCGGATGGAGTTAAATTTAGATAAATGCGAGGTGTTGCATTTTGGCAAGACAAATCAGGGAAAGATATGTAGGTAGGGTTCTGTCGAAAGTTGCCACTCAAAGAGAACTCCATTGAAATTATAGAATTTCTCCAGTGATGAAACAGGCTATTCGGCCCATCGAGGCCACACCCACCCTCTAAACAGTATCCTACTGGAGAAACCCCTACCCTGTCACTCTGAGCCTGCATTTCCCATGGCTAATCCACCTCGCCCACACATCCCTGGGTACTTGTGGCAATTTAGCATGGCCAATCTACACTTGCCGGTATATCTTTGTACTGTGGCAGGAAAACGTAGCACCCGGAGGAAACGCACGCAGACACGGGTAGAATGTGCAAACCCCACACAGGCACTCATTCAAGGATGGAGTTAAACCCAGATCGCTGTGCTCTGAGGTAGCAAATAAGTCACTGAGCTACTGTGTCACCTTGTGGTGCAGGTTCTCAGTTACTTGAAAGTGCCGTCACTGGTAGACAGCGTAGTGAAGAAGGCACTAAGTGACCTTCCCGTTATTGGTGCGTGCTTTGAGTCTCAGTGTTTGCATGACAAAATCTGTACAGGGCATTGGTTTGGCTACTTTTGTAATATTGCCTTTAATTCTGGTCTCCCTGCTGTCGGAAAGATGTTGTCAAACTTGAAAGGGTGCAGAAGAGATTTAAAAGAATGTTGCAGGTGTTGGAGGGTTAGAGTTACAGGGAGAGTTTGAATAGGCTGGGAGTATTTTCAAGTGTTGAGGCTGAGGGGTGACCTTAAAGAGGTTTATAAAATCACAAGGGACATAGATAAGGTAAACAGTCACCCCAGGATAGGCGAGTCGAAAATTACAGGACAAAGGTTTAAGGTGAGAGGGGAAAGATTTATAAAGGGAAATGAGGTACAACACTTTCAAAGAGAGACTGCTGTGTGTATGGACTGAACACCCAGAGTAGGTGGTGCAGGCAGGCACAGTTACACCATTTAAAAGGCATTTGAATGAGTCCGTGTATGGGAAGGGTTTAGAGGGAGATGGGCCAAATGCTGGCAAGGGGGACGAGATTAATTTAGGATATTTGGTCAGAATGGACGACTGGATCGAAGGGTCTTTTTCCGTCCTGTACATCACTGAGACTCTGTTGCCTCTTGAGAGTCTCACACAGGAACAAGAAGAGGCTACTCAGGTTCTGAATTCTGTCAGTCAGCTTGTTTGCTCAATTACTGACAAAAAATATATCACTCAGATTTTGATGGTGTTTCACAGAAACAGGAGAAAGACTTTTAGTCAAGAGAAGCTGTAAGGAATGTGAAGAGGCCATTCAGCCCCTCAATTCCATTCCACAGGAGCAGCAGTTGAGCACAGAGCGATTGGAGCCTGTTGGTCAGTATTAAGAGGAGGACATCGATTTTCACAAACTTGGGATCAGGAGGCATCACTCAGTTGCTCAAGACTTGGACACAGGAACAGGAAGGAGTCACTCAACTTCTCGAGACTGGGACTCAGGGACAGGAGGGAGTCATTCAACTGCTCGAGACTGGGACACAGGAACAGGAGGGAGTCACTCAACAGCTCGAGACTGGCACTGGGAAATCTGGAGTCTTGTGAGGCCCCAGGATCCTGTTACTCAGGAACAGCAGGAGGTGACTCACTCCCCACCAGCTTTGGGCACTGGCAGGGCGGGGGTGGCGGAGTTTGCCTGTTACAAAGAGAAATAGATGAATAAGTTGCATTCGTCGTCCACATAATCCTGCCCCACCATTCACTAAGAGCACGGTTGATCTGATAGTGATTCCCTCATTCCAGTTTATGGAGACCCCCCTCTCTGCAGCCTCTGCTCCATTTGTTGGTCACGTTGCAGACCCAGATGCTGTAACAACAGTAACCATCACTCATCCAGAGGGTCAGGTCCAATCAGATGAGTCAGGATTTGAAGGGTCCAGTCACAAGAATGAAAACACAAAATAAAGGCATCGTCAGATGTTTAGTTCTCTCACATTTGCAATCCAACTCACATAACCAGCCCATCCATTGTACGTTCAGGATGGAGCACTGTATAGATCCAGCTAGCGTACTGCTGAAAGCAACCCAGCAATGTCCAGAGTGGAATTCTGTGCAGCCCACACTGATGCTTGATCTATAATCCTGGGCTAAATGTCCAGCAGGGGGAGCTGTGCAGACCGCACTGGTTCATCCATATATAAACCCAGACTGTTGCATTGTTCGGTAACACTGTGTTAGATCACTGCCCAGTGTGGGGAAACTTGCAGCCATTGCTGGCAGTGACAGGATGTGTAGCTCCCATTCATTCACAACTTTATATCTCCATTGCGCCTTGACAAAGGGGTACTGTGGGTGTGAAAATCACTGGAAGGGAGAGATCTAAATTGAAACAGTTTCAATATCAATAGTTCCGATTCAGGCACATAACCACTCCAGTATTTAAAGATGAAACAACTGAGATAATGTTGAGTGATGTTTTATGTGTGGTGCAAAGAAGTAAGAGGGGGATGGTAATGTTATAGTGGTTGCACTATAAGCCTCCAAATAATCAATTGGAATTAGAGAAACAAATATGCAGGGAGACTGGGGAGACTTGCAGGAGCAAAAAGGGGGGCTCAGGTTCAGGCAGCTGGAATCAATGGAATCTCTGGAGAGAAAAAGAATGACTAGAGAGAAAATAGGACCTCTTAAAACCCAAAGTGGGCATTCATATGTAAAACCACAACAGATGGGTGAGGTCCTCAATTTCCCCTCTGTATTAATCACGAAGAAAGACATGAAGATCTTTGACCTTTGGGGGGGTGGGGGGGGTAGGGAGGTTAGTTGTCATATCTTGGTACCGTTAATAGCATAGTAGAGGTGCTGTTGGACATATTGGAATGCATAAATTCAGATAAATCTCTTGGTCCTGACCAGATATATCCAAGAGCACTGCAAGAGGTGAGAGAAGACAGTTCAGGGGCCAAGGTCCCGGAAGACTGGGCAATAGCAAATGTTGTGCCCTTATTCAAGAAGGGCTGCAAAGAAAAACCTGGGAAGTATGCACCAGTAAGCTTCACATCTGTTTTCAGTCAACCACTTGAGAAGGTTCTGAGAGATAAGGTATGCATGCATTTGGAAAGACAGAGTTTGACTTGGAGCAGTCAGCATAGCTTTGTGCGTGGCAGATCATGCCTTACACATTTTGTTCGAGTTTTTTGAGGAAGTAACCAGAAAGGTTATCAAGGGCAGGGTGGTGGACATAGTCTATACGGATTTCAGTCAGGCCTTTGATCAGGTTCCACATGGTAGGCCGCTCTGGAAGGTTAGATTGCATGGACTCCAAGGTAATCTGGCAAATTGGCGACACAATTAACTTGACATTATGAAGCAAATGGCTCTGGTGGAGGTATGCTTGTCGGACTGGAGACCTGTGACTAGTGGAGTGCCTCAGGGGTCGGTTCTGGGCCCATTGCTCTTTGTTATCTATATCAATGATCTGGACGATGGTGCACAACGCAAGGTTAGTAAGTTTGCAGATGACACTAAAATAGGAGTGATCCAATGAGGAACATTACCAGAAATTGCAGCAATACCTTGATCGGAAGCAGGAGTGGGCTGAGAAATAGCATATGGAGTGTAACATAGATAAGGGTGACGTCAGGCATTTTGGAAAGTCAAATCCAGGTAGGAGTTGAAGGATGAATGAGAGGGCCTTAAGGAGTGTAGTGGAATATAGGACATTAGAGATCAGGTGCACGGTTGTCTGAAATTTGAATCACAGATACACAGGTCAGTGAAGAAGGCTGTTGGCACACTGGCCTTTATCAGGGTATGGAGTATAGAAGTTGGGACGTTATTTTGCAATTATACAGGATATTGGTAAGGCTGCAATTGGAGTATGGTGTTCAGTTTTGTTCACCTTGCTCTAGAAATAATATTATTGAACAAGGAAGAGCGTAGAAGAAATTTCAGAAATGTTTCCTGGGCTAAAGAGTTTAAGTTATAGGGAGAAATTGGACAGTTAGAACTTATTTCTTTACAGCTTAGGAAACTGAATGGCTTCTTATAGAAGTGTATATAGTTCGTGAGAAGATTTGTAGCTCGGGTGTTCGTTGTTGTGGTTCTGTTCACCAAGCTGGGAATTTGTGTTGCAGATGTTTCAGCGGACAGCTGGAACTGACAAATGGGAGCGGCAGATACAAACTACTATAAATGCTGGAAGAAACATCACAGAAGTGCTTCCCATGAGGCTCCCAATCACTGAGGATGTCACCTAGATATGGTCTCTCTAATGAGAGCTCTTTGGGACTCTATTCTATCAATGTTACCACTTTAATTTTTTAAAAATGTAATTCTATTGAAAAGAGATTTTAATTATTATAATAACCCAATAACAACACAACTCAAATAACTGAACAAAATTAAATGCATGTACATGTACATACAAAACAAGTTAAAAACACTACATGGACAGAAGAAAAACAAACATAAACAATAAATAATAGTACAGCTCAGCATAACAATACAATAACTCTCGTTCTTATACGCATTTTTATGTTCATAATTATTCCTTGCTGGATATTAGATTCATTAGATAATATCATCATGGCCCTTCTTAATGTGACAGATAAACCTGCATTGTGGTAATCCAAAATGGGCTGCCATGTCTTATATAAATCTCTGATTTTTGATGCACCATACTGGTGAGAAAGTCCAAAGGGATATTCTCCATGAAGAACATACGATGACACAACAGACCCGGGGTTTGCAGACATCCCACACAAACAGAACATGTTTCCTAGCACAGAAAGTAAGGATATATTTTTTTCCCTCATGTGCATCTGTGTAAGGGACCATGAGCAGGCCCAGAAAAAGAAAAACTAGGTCCATCTCCAATTCAGTCCCCAATATCTACTCTATCACAGCTACCACAGTGCTCCAATATATATGAAGCCGACAGCAGGACAATAAGCAATGAGTAAGAGTGCCTGTAGTCATTCTGCATTTACAACATGCTGAAGATAATCCCACTTCGCATTTTGAGAGACAATCTGGGGTCAGATAGACCCTATGAAGAATTTTCAACTGCATGGAATGGGTCCTATTACAGATCAAAATCCTTTGAGCATTTTCACAAATATCCTCCCATGTCTCCGAAGTGTTCTGAACCCCCAACACTCTCTCGCAGGCATCACAAAGCTGCACAGTCTCGTCTGAGGGGACACACTCCAACTAGTGATAAAGAGTACTGACAGAGAGTGTATTCTAAACAATAAGCATCCTCTTCTCTCTATCGGATCTGTAAGAATCTGTTAAAGCTGCATTTTTAAAAAATCAAATCTCTGATCCGGAAAAAAAACAGAAGACATCTTCAGTAGGTAGTCCATACTTACGAGTTATTTGATCAAATGATGTCATTCGTTCTCCCTAAAATAACACGTGGTGGCTCAGCAGTTAGCACTGCAGCCTCACAGCACCAGGATCCACAGATGTGCAGGTTAGATGACTTGGCTATTGATAAATCACCCGTAGTGTTCAGGGATATGTAGGTTGGAGCATTAGTCAGGGTAAATATAGGATGGTAGGGGAATGGGTCTGGGTGGGTCGAAGTCGACTTGTTGGGCCCAAGGGCTTGTTTCCACACTGTAGGGATTCTATTAATTCTAAATCACTCGAGCAAGTTGCACCCCTGGCTTCCCACAGTTTAAACATGGAATCCATTATCCCCGGTTGACAACTCGTTATACCAATTGTAGGGGTAAGAAACATGGTTTTGGCTGTATTGGCCTCGATCTGACGCATTGTCATTCATGTTGTAACAGTATTGATAATTATTGGGTTATGAGAATACTGCACAATGTCATTTTTTCTAAGAAAAACAGACAAATAAGGGTTCACTTTCTCTGAGAGGGTTCAATATCTAACCATAGTGACGCTGAGTCCTCAGTGGCTCAGACACTAACATAGGATAATAAAGAGCTTAATTGATAGACTTTAATCTGGGAATCTACTCCCCACACTGTGTGGGGTTGTTGCAATTTGGTTAGCTTGATAAAGAGTCGCTTATGATGCCAAATAAAAGAGCTAAACCAGCCATTAAATCTCCTAAATATCTGTCTGGGAAGATCAAAGGAAGCATTCACACGGGGTATAGCAAATAAGGAAGGACATTCATTTGAAGAAGAGCTATCCGACCTAGCCAGGATGTTGGAAGTGCCTCCCATCTTTGAAGGTCTTGTTTAATTTTGTCAAACAAATGGACATAGTTCACATTAAATAAATGATCAAAGATGGATGTAATGAATATACTGAAATAGGGAAACCACTCCCGTGACCATTTAAAAGGAAACCAGGGTTTGCCTTCAACATCAGGTATTTCCCTGGACCTCCCATAGGGATGGACACAAACTTTGTAAAATTAATCTTATAGCCCGAAAAGGTGATAAGCGAATTAATGCATTACATCACGTGAGCTGTCGAAACTGTGGGATTTGACAAAAACATAAGACCCTCATCTGCATACAACATAATCTTATGTTATTTCGATCTTACTTCTGGGGCAGGAATGTTGGGATAATATTCCCAATTGTGCAGGATGCCACCGAATCTAAGATTGTTGCAGGGATGGGGAAGAGATCAATCCTCGTCTGCCATTTCTGCGGGTTAAAGGAGAAAATAAAATCCCTACTTGTGAGGCATATCTGCCTCCAGACATCTACCAGCTCTAATTCTGCACACAAATCCACTAATTGCTTACATCATAACGAGGGTATTTGGGACATTTAGACACTCTGTCCAGCGTGGGTCCATAAGACAGTTGAAATCTCCTTCTACAATTATGTGCCACGATGCAAGATAACTTAACTTGGAAAATGCATCTACCAGGAGTTTAAGATTGTGCACCGGGGCGGGGCGTTGGGGGGGTGGTGCAATAAACATTCAAAATACTGTATTACATCTCATAGTTCAAGACTTTGGGGATGATGATCCTCCCGTGAGTGTCTAATGCAATCTAGTAATTTAAATGGAAGATTCTTCTTCACTAGGATGGCTTCTCCCCTACTCCTTGTATTAAAAGACGAGAACAAAAAAAAACCGATCAAACCGCCCTTCTTTAACGTCAAATGTTCCTTGGCATCAAGGCGCATCTCCTGCAATTGGACAACATTCACCCTCTCTTTTTGAAGACTAGAAAGTACATTTTCCCTCTTGACTGGCAGATGGCTCCCCTTAATGTTCCAAGTACAACATTTAAGCACATCATTATCCATAACTCATTGTAGCAACATTTCAACTCTAGAGTTTCACATCGAATTATGCATCCCTGATGATTAATGAAAAAAAGACTCATTGAGCCTAAAAACTGTACCACCTAAAACTACTACAACTAAAAAGCTCTCAAAACTTTCCAAAGCTAAACACATAAAAAAAGAGAATGAAATAAAATCTAAAATGCCAATCACACTCGATTGGGGAATTTACCGCCTATTGGGGACGCTTACATATCTCAAAACTTTATCTTTTGCCCGCTACCAATATGGAATCCTGGGCAATTAACAACAAAAATCGGGCTTGAACTGCCCTTCGGTTGGCACTTAGTTATCACAACAACCTTTGTAACACCCTCCAGCTTGAGCTGCACCCCAGACACAAGCAAAGGAAGAGAAAAAGAGTAGTAATACTAATGAAGAAGTTAAAAATGAGTACACAACCTAGTTCCGGCTATAATTCAATGCTGGTTAATACCAGAAAAATTCAACAAAATTTTTTTTAGGAGAAACATGATTATCTAAATATCCAGCTGACATTAAAATGTCCATAAAGTTTTCGCTTTCTCTGGAGAGTCAGACGAGTTCGTGGATCCATTGAAATCAATGCAGGGCACCGCTGGGAACCGTAAGGAATACTGAATCCAGAGTTCCCTTACTCTTCTCTTAATCTCATCAAAAGATTTGCTTTCCTGAATCACCGCCGCTGAAAAGTCCTGAAAGTACATAATCCCGTGCTCTGATGAATTAAACCCATCGGATCTTTCCCCTGGGTTCTGAAAGCTTCCATTTGTCTTTGTTTATCCCCATAACTATGTAATCAAACAAGGACAGGATGAAGGCGTTCGTCTGAGTCTGACTTCCGAGCCGTAACCGATGAACTGTCTCAGTCTTCACCCGTCCCTCCTCAGTTTCGAAGTGAAGGGATCGCTGCAGCCAGTTCTTGAAAACAAAACTCACCGGCTGACCACCTTCTGTCCGCTCCAGCAAACCGACAATGTGAATATTCTTCATTCTACCCCTGTTCTCGAGGTCGTCATCTTGTTCAGTTAAGGTGCAGACCTGTTTTTCAAGGGCGAGGCTCCTCTCCTGAGAGGTATCGATCACGGTCTCTGTCGCTTCTGTTTCAGCGCTTAGCAGCGCTTGTTCTGTTTCCAAGACTGTCAAGTTGCTGCTCATGTTTTTGGAGCACGGCTGAGAGCGGCTCTATCCACGGCTGAACTGTTCATCAATAATGGCTTCAATCATTTCGCGTAACTTGATGAACTCAGTGACCAAGGCCTGGTGAGTAACTGGGTCCATGGAACGAGCAGAGAGGTTGCAGCTACAGCCTCAGGTATGCTCGATGCTTCTGACGGGTGCACCACTTGTTGGGACTTACTCGATCCTTTCCCCATGTTTTGTCATTGCCCTTTGACAAATCGGGATTAGTAAAGATTCCATTGCTCTTTTAGTGTTGAATTTTAAGTAAATGGCTGGGATGGGGTGTATTAGAGAACCACTTTGCCCGTGTGTTGATGCAGAGCCCTGCAAAGCAGACCTTCTGGATCCCCGCCGTCTAGTATTCCCCCTTAACATTTTACTGATATTATCATTTCATTTTGCATTATATTCCTGGAGGTTCTGAAGCCGTGTTACTAGATACCACTGTCTACATTTGCCCTCACACTGCACATTGCTGCCCATTCCTCGATAATCCTTGACTCTGTTGTTATTTATGAACCTTCCATCTGTGCCTCAAAAAATTCAGTATCCCTACCTCCAATGCTCTGTGGCGAAGAGTGTTCCAAAGACGCACAGCACTTTGAGAAAACAATTATAAACATTTTGATCTGAGTGTGAGATTAGTTTTTTGTATCTCCTTATCTGAGAAAGGATATAATTACATTGGAAGCAGTTCAGAGATATTTCATTTCACGTATTCCTGGGGTAAAGGGCTTATATTATGAAGGCTTTAACAGGTTACTCTTGGAATTAGAGAAAAAAATACTAGACCTTGAGGAGAGTGGATCAGGTATATACCCACTGGGTGTTTGTATCGTCCAAATTTGTTGTCATTGTCATAGAACCTCTACAGTGTGGAGACAGGATATTCCGTCCATTAAGTCCACACTGACCCACCAAACAGCATCCACCTGGACGTGCCCCCCCCCCCACCCCAGTCTTATCCACGTAACCCTGCATTTCCCATAACTAACCCATCTAACCTGCACATCCCTGGGCACTATGGGCAATCCACTTTAAACTGCACATCTTTGGCGGGTGGCAGGAAACTGGAGCACTTGGAAGAAACCCACACAGGTATGGGGAGAATGTCCAACCTCCAGATAGAGGGTCGCCCGTGGTTGGAATTAAACCCAACTCATTGGTGTTGTAAGGCAGCAGTGCTGCCAACAGACCCAACATACACCTCCGTTAGTTCTGTTAGTAACTTGTGGCTGACTAAAGAAATCTGCCTGACTTGTTCTTATCACTGAATCTGACCCAGTCTGAGACCTTCATCATCGTTCATATCACCAACCTGGTTACATTTAAAATTTGTTGTGAGCAGTCAGGAGTGGGACTAGAAAAGGAAACAGTGACACCCTCCATCCTCAGTCACAACTGGAGTGAGAAAAAAAATCACAAAGTGGGAATTCATTCAGTGGGAATTCTCTTTCCCAGAAGTTTGGGTTGGCGGAATCTTTATATTATATCGAGGCTAGCTTCATCTGATTGTCCATAGACAGGTGAATCAGTGATAATGGTGCATGGAGAGAAAAGGGCAGCTGGGACCACAATGAGATGAACCACGAGGTTATTTACTGGTGGACTAGCGTCAAAGGGCTGAATGGCCTGTTCGTGTCCCTTAGCCCTATGTTCTGATGTTCCATTCAGCCCTTCGAACCTGATACATAGGGGCAGATCAAGGCCACTCCGATGGTTATGTGCAGTTTTGGCAATGTACTTGGAAAATCCAGGCTGGGTCAGGAAGTGACACTCACCCCCCATCCCTGTTTCCAGGCTTCCCCTCTCCGCAACGTCTGCTCCAGATGTGGGTTGTGTTACAGACCCAGATTTACTGTGAATACTGCCCCCATACCCCACCCAGTGTTAACTCACACAAATCCACTGCTCACCCGAATGTAGCATTACACAACACAACTTCCGGGAAAATAACCTGTTACATTGCAAAAGCATAACGTGAAATTAGTAAATAGGAACAAGAATAGGTATTTAGGCCCCTCAATCTAGCCCTGTCATTTAATACGAACGTGGTTGATCTACTCCAGGTCTAACTCCACTTTCTCGCCGACTCCTTGTATCCCTCCACACCTCTCTCGGTCAGCGAATTCCAGACATTCACTACCTTCTGAGAGAAGTCATCACTTTGTATTTCAGATAGAAATCAATGTTCCATATTTGGTATCTATGTCCTCGAGTTCGAGACTCCACTCATGAATGGTAACAACATCTCAACATCTAACTTCGGAAGTCCCTTCTGTGTCTTGTAATTTTCAGCAGTATCACTCCTCATTCATTTAAACCCCAATGAATAATCACCTCACCATTTTAGAGATTCTCAATAAAACAACCCTAACATTCCTGGAAGCCGGCTAATGAACCAACCTAGTTACTTGCTGCATCAGCATGCTGACTTTATGTTTCATACACAGGAACCCTCCAATCCTTTGTACTGTTCTTTTTCTGGAAGTGCTCTCCATTAAATAACAGCCAGCCTTTTGATTCTCAGTGTCATCATCAAACTCGGATGTACATTGCACTCAGCTCCCTCCTTCAGACTATCAGTATAGAGTGTAAATAACTGATGCCATCGGACTGATAGCTGTGGTCCTCCAGCAGATACACCTTTATCATGAAGATCTATTAACCCTGACTCTCCGATTTCTATGTGCTAACCAATCATCATCCCGTGTTAATACATTCTCCATCGTCCTACGAGCTTCTATCTTGTGTCAGAACTTTTATTTTGTAATACATTTTGGAAAAACTCTGGAAAGCCTGGTGTCTACCAGATCCCCTTTATCAAGTCCGCTTGTTATATTCTCAGGCCTCTCCAGAAATACTTTGCATGATTTTACAGGGCAAAGTATAATTTCACTTTCACAAAACCATTGCGAACCTGCGTGAAGCTTTTCTAAATATCCATGCTGGCCAGGTTTTCAAAATTAAACTCGTCCCACCTGCTTTCATTTGGTCCATATGCCTCTAAATGTTTACTATCCACATGTTTGTCCAAATGAGTTTTAAATGTTTTAGCTGTACTGGCATCAACCACTCTTACTCTGGCAGCTCATTCCATACTCACACCACCCTCTGTGTAAAAACATTGGCCCCTGAGTCCCTTGTAAATCTTCCCTCTTTCCCCTTAAACCTATGCCTTGTATGGCTGAACTCCCCCATCCTGTGGAAAAGACCTTGGCTATTCACCCTATCGATATCCCTCATGATCTTAGAAACTTCTATGACGTCATTCCTCAACCTTCTATACTCAATCCAATACTAACTTCAAGAACAAGCATTTAAAGATAAATACTGCAAATTTGAAACCATATTAAACATGACAGGTAAACAATACTCAGCCCAAACTTCATACTGTGATTTGTTTTTTCTCTCTATTACAAAACTAAGGCAGCATGAATCGCTTACTAGTGCCGATACGAAGGCAAGCACCCGATATCCTTTGGCTAATGGAAGTGATGATCTCGACAGTAAAAACGTAATTATGGCCAGATCTATATAATGCTACATAGTCAACATTCTCCCTCCTGGCCTCCCTATGACCTTGTGTGATTGTGTCTTCTTTATCTTCAACTCAACAGAGAGAACCCCTTTCCCCATTCACACCTTATTTTAAACCCATTTTATATCATCTTCACATTCACCACTGCTAAAAGCCGGTTTGTTTGCCACGCCCTCTTTTCCCTGTCACCAATCTCCCACCTCTGGCAAGATATTAAAAAGCCAAGATTCCAATGCTTTTCAGTTGTGAAGAAGTATCACACTGGGCTTGAAATACTAACGCCGTTTCTCTGTCTCTGCAGATGCTGACAGACCTGTTGAGTTTCTCCAGAAATGAATAGGCACAGAACAATTTTTCACAAAACAAGTAACTATGGATACTAGGAATAAAAATACCAAAATTGCTTGAGAAACTGAGAGCTTTGTAGTATGTCATTGGACCTGAAAGTTTAACACTGCATTCATTCCAGAAGATGCTGCAATATCTTCAGCAATTTCTTCAGCAATTTCTGTTTTTGGACAATTTCCAAAGAAGGATGTCAAAGATGCTCAAACATCCTGTCCAACACGGAGTGCTGTACACTGGGAACTGAACAATAACGCATGGTGCACAAGTTCCTTGACTCTGAATCTACGTAAGTCTGGCAACACTGTCACTACAGAGCTCTTAATCATGGTCAGGGAGAATAACAGAGGGAAACACATTCACTTCAAATACAGAAGTTGACATTGTGGAAGAGAAACGATTTAGATTATTACTTTAAATGGATTGAGTTAAAGTAACAAATTAGAGGAGTGACACCAGGGAGAGGCCCTCAGCAGAATGAGAATATGAAAATGCAAGCGTTACCGCATCAGAAACCAGGTTAGGTACAGAATACAGGGCTGATGGGTGAATGGGTCTCGGTGTGAACTAGGGGACAGTCAGTAGAATTGAATTGTAGATATTGTAACTCAAACTGGTTTATCATTTGATGCTGTAGACCACAGCAGCAGCAGAAACAGAATTGTATTCAACGACAATCTGTAACATTTTCCTGACGATAATTCATTAGTCTAACATTACCATCAAGCCGATCCATGGTTCAGTGATGAGTGTGGGTGAACATGCCAGGGTCGGAATCACGTGGACCTAAACTTGTTGACAACCCATTCAAGCTACTGCAATTAACTGATTAAATTCCGACCAGCAGAACTAATGTCTGATGGAGAGGGGAAATGATCCCAAGACTAACAGATCAGATCTAAGCTCTGTCGTCCTGCCAAATGCAAACATAAATGTCGATGGACTATTAAACAATTTACTGGAGCAGAGTACTCCACAAATATTCTCATCCTAAATATCAGAACAGCTCTGTACGTCAATGAAAAAAGTCAAGGATGTGGTGTCTGCACTATCCTCAGCCAGACGTGTTGAGTGAATGATGATCCATCTCACACTCATCATGATTCCCACAGAATCACAGATGGTAGTGTTCAAACAATTCGATTTTCTGTCCGTGACGTGAAGAAACAGCTGGTCACAGTAGATACGACAAAGGCAATGGGCCCTGACCCCATTCCTGCAATAGGACTGAAGATTTGTGCTGCACAACAAGCCGTGTTCCTGGGGAAGCTGTTTAATTCCAGCTCCAACTCTGACATCTCTCTGGCAATATAGAAAATCACTCAGCTATGTCCAGTCCCTGAATAGGAGAATAATTACAATCTGACCTTTTACCACACCCTCAGTCAAATCATGACAGTCAAATTGGTGGGAATACTTTTTCATAGGGCTGTCAAGTAGCACCGAAGTAATCAGGTCAGTGTGGTTTCCGATAGGTCCCCATGTGGAGATGGTGCTGTAGTGGACATATCATTGGATTACAAATCCAGACAAGGCCAATGCTTTGGCAGCTGGTGGAAGTTAAAAATAATTAATAAAATATCGAGACCTAAAATCTGGTGTCAGTAACAGTGATCTTGTGTCCAATGTTGATTGTTAACATCAATCTCCTACACCAATGTACTTTCAGCAAGTCAATCTCCTGTGCTTTCTTGGTCAGGCCGAAAAGTGACACCGGACGCACAGACATGGTCCCTGAATCGGCCAAGTGAGACACTCATCCGTATCAAACTACTCTGAGGTCTTAAAGGATAAAACCTGACAGAACACCCGGCATCAACCTCGTTAAAGGAAAGGGAATGGGAAACACATTCCTGTTGACCCTGCATATACATCCTTCCTAACATCTGAGAGCTTGTGATGGCATTTAGATTTGGTTTGATTACTTACAGGGTGGAACCAGGCCCTTCGAACCAACAAGTCCACACCGACCCGCCGAATCGCACCCACCCAGACCCATTCCCCTACACCTAACGCTACGGGCAATTTAGCGTGGCCAATTCACCTAACCTGCACATTTTTGGACTGTGGCAGGAAACCGGAGGAAAACCACGCAGACACGGAGAGAATGTGCAAACTCCACACAGTCAGTCGCATGTTTCGGGAATGGAACCCGGGTCACTGGCGCTGTGAGACAGTAGTGCTAATCACTGTGCCGCCACGGCTTTTGCACAGAGCTTTCCCACAGATTGCACAGAAACATCGGGAGAGAAGGAGGTCATTCAGCACATTGAGCTTTCCCCATGCTAGTTCATGACCGAACATCTCCTCAATGCAGTTTCCCCACACAATGTTCATATCTCAAAATATGTTTAAACATTATGAAATATAGTGCATTCGGCCCATCAATATATAGGGAGTTCTCTAACAAAAAGTACGATTTGACTGCAATGCGATTCGTGAACCGTTTTGTATAAAGTGAACTATCATCCCTGCTTCAAAGTTGTCACACCCTGTCAGAGGTTTATATATCTCACTGAACTCTCCACACATTTTCCTAAAGCCCAGTCACCCCAAACTCTGCTCCCACAACTAACCTGTCATCCCAGAGATCAGTCTGGTCATCCTTCACTGCACTCCCTCAATGGCAGGGTTGCCCTTTATTAGGTAAGATACCAAAACTGCACACAACAGTGCACAATTTTCGAGATGGGGTCTCACCAAGGCCCTGTACAGTTGCAGTAAATGACCCTTGCTCCTGTATTCTAAATCCCCCTGAAATGAAGGTGAATAAATCATTTATCTTCCTACTTGTTTTCTGCTCCTGCAATATTGCTTTCAGAGACTGGTGTACAGGGAGATCCAGATTTTGTTCAATGTTACAGCTCCCACATGCTGGGTCTATATACACTGTATACAGCGTGCCAATGCCATTCCCAGTATTGATTTCCGTGATCAGAACTCACTGCACTACATGGACTCAGAAGGCTGCGCAGAAATAAACAAAAATGCAGCTTAAGTTCATTTATAGATCAACATGTTTCAATCAATCCCTTTTCAAATGATAGGCTGCCATTCAATTGATCCTATCAAAGTACACAACCTCTCATCTCTGCATTGCTCTCCATCTGTCAGGTATTTGCCTAGTCACTGCACTTGTCTCAATCAACTCAGAGCCTTTTTTACATCCTCCTCATCCAACCACAATGTGATATCATTTATTGTTGTCAGCAGACTTGGGAATATTGCAATTGAGCCCCTCAACCAAAGATGTGATGTGTATTGGGAATAGCTGGATGCCAAATCTCGATCCTTGTTATATCCTCCAAGCCTTCCATTCAAAAAACATGGTTTTATTCCTACTCAATGTTTACTGCCAGCTCTCCCTTTCTAAAATACAAACAATACATTAGCCCCAGTCCCATAGGATTCGAATTTGTGCAAAAGGCTTGGGGCTTTATCAAAAAGCTTTCTGAGATTCCAATCGTATTGCGTTGATACCTTCTCCATAATTTTGCTAACAGCCATTTTCTCAAATATGATTCCTATTTCATAAACCTCTGCTAACTTTGTCTATGCCCATTAATTTCAGTCCAATATTTTCTATTAAACGTTTTAGTGGATAATTTCATTCCATTCCCATTTTCTCACCAGGCTAAGTTCCCTAGTATTGCGAGGAAATTTCATTTTTGGTTTTTTTTCTTCTTCTGTGAAGGCATAACTGAAGTATTTGCTCCATTGATCTGCTATATACCTGTCCTCAATTGCCTGGTATCAGACTGTAAGGAAGCTACACCTTTTTCTCTTAATTTTGCCATTGACGTATTTTCAAAAGATATTACAAGTTCACTCCTATACACTTTGATAAGATATTCTTCAGAAACTGATTAATTCCTATCTTAATCTACTGAATGATTGACCTTTCACAGCCATAGAATCACAGAAGCACAGACTCTGCACTATCATAAATACAGCACCGTCTACATTAGCCCCACTTTCCAATACAAAACCGGTCGCTGTGAATCTTATGGCATTTCAAGTGCACACCCATGTATTTTCTAGGTTTTGACGTAACCATGACAATTCCCCTCTCACGAAGTGCATCCCAGACCCCAACATACTTTGTGTGAAAAACAGTCCTCACATTCTCACTAAGCCTCAAACCCTTCACTTCAAAAGTGTGTCCCTTTGACTAAAAGGACCAGCTGCTGTCTGTCCACCCAGTCCATGTCCCTCGCAATCTTATCCTCCTGATTCAAGCCTCCCTTAGTCTTCTCTGCTCCAAACTAAACAACCCGAGCTTATCCTGCATCTCTCCATAGCTGATATGCTCCATCCCAAGGAACATTCTGCTGAATCCCTTCTGCACCCCCTCCAGTGCACTCACATCATTCCTTTAATGTAGCTCCCAGAGCTACACACAGTATTCCATCTTGGCTAACGAAAGTTCCACATAGCTCTTATAATCTATGCTTAGATGTGTGAAGGCTGTGTTTACACTCCCGTACGCTTTCTCAAGTTGTGTGTTACCCTGTCCAGCCACAGTCATGGATACGTGGAGAAGCACACTCTGAGCTTCCTATTGTGCTGCCATTCATTGATTCCTTCCCTGCCAAGTTCCTTCTTCCAAAGTGCATGACCTCATGTTTATCAGGGTTACATTCCATCTACTATTGATGTGACCATCTGACCATTCCATCTGTATCTTCCTATAACATAAGACATTCCTTCTCACTGCCAACCACCCAGCTAATCTTTGTATCAAACTTACTTATGGCACCCCCACCCCTCGTCCAGATTCACAGCTGCATCCTTTATGATAAGGTTTAAAATCAGGAAACACCAGCTTATAGTCCAACAAGTTTATTTGGAGGCACGAACTTTCGAAGCGCTGCTTCTTCATCAGGTGGTTGTGCGCTTTGATGAAGAACTTCGAAAGCTAGTGCCGCTGAATAAATCTTTTGGCCTATAACCTGGTGTTATGCAATTTTTAGGTTTGTCCACCCCAGTCCAACACCAACACCTCCGAATCAGAAATATTAAGAGACACAGCACTGATCCCCGAGGTACACCATTGGACACTAGCCTCTAATCACACAAACAGCCTTCTACCACCACCGTCTGTCTCCTACCACTAAAGTCGATTTGGTTGCGACTTGGCAACTCACTAATGAGTCCCACCTGTTCCCTGGTTATTCTGTTCCGCTGGACACACTTGGAGAATATCTGGGGATTCTCACTAATCTTGCCTTTCAGTAGGTTGCCATGCCCCTGTGTTAGTTAGTCCCCTCCAAGTGACGTTTTTCCACCATATTGCAGTCTTAACTGGCCTGTCCCAGATCCTGCCATTATTTGCCTTGAATGTGGAATAGACAGCGAGGGAAGCGTTCTGCTAGTTACCAACTTGTCATATATTTTGTGAATTTTCTAAATTCACTGTGACCCACCTCTCATTGCTTGAAACTCTAGAGACCACAGACCGAGTTTCCTCATCAGACAATCTCACCATCTGAGGGATTAATCTGGAGAATTTCCATTGCACTTCCTCTGTTGTCAGCATTTTTTTTCTGAGATTCGGTCACCAAAACTGTACACAATACTCCAGGTACAGTCCCACCAACACGCTGTGAAACTGCTTCAACATGTCTTTACATCAATGTTCTGACTCTCTTAAATGGAGGCGAACCAAACTTTAACTTTCCACTTACATGTATTCCTCCAAATACCCTTCACATTCATTGTATTTGCGAACTCACTGAGATCTTTTAGAAACCCTTCCGAAAATCCAATGTATGCCACTTCTACTGATTCCCCATTATCGATGCTGTAAGAAATTACTTCAAACAATTCCGAAGCTTATCATGATTTCTCTATCAGAAATGCATGCCGATTCTCTCCATTGTAGCTGTTAGTTTCTAGATAACAAAAAATGTCATCCTGTGTAATGGATTCCAACAGTTTCACTGCAACTCTTAATTTAACTGGTCTGCAGATCTCCACCCTCTTTTTCCCTTTATCTGTTTGGATCCCTTCCCTTCATCTGTAGTGCTTGATTCACGTTTATCCACAATAGTTTCTGGTCTCTGCAGAATGTGCAGGAAAATAAACACAGTCATCGACAGTGCAATTAATACTACTACTATTGGTGATTTATTTCTGACATTTTGATCGGAAGTACATCTGTTTCGTCATGACTCACAATTTTGTTGGAGTTCTTTGCTAAAGTGACCAGCAACATTGAGGAGGTCCGGGTTGTATATGTTGTCTAGATGGTTTATAGTACGGCCTTCAATAAGGTTCCACATGGTACGCCGCTCTGGAAAGTTAGATCGCATGGAATTGAGGGGGAGCTGGCAAATTAGGTACAACATTGACTTGATGTTACAAAGCAGAGATTAATAATGGAAACATACTGGTCAGACTGGAGGCCTGTGAATAGTGGAATACCTTAGGGGTTGATGCTGGCACCACTACATATTACATGTATCTATTATTTAAATGAGAACGTACAGGCATGATTTGTAAGTTTGAAGAATGCAATAAAACAGGCGGCATCATGGAGAGTGAGGATGGTTATCAGAAATTTCAGAAATTACAGAAGTTTCTTGATCAGCTGGAGAAGTGGCTGAGAAATAGCAAATGGATTTTAATATTGATCAGTGTAAGTTCTTGCATTTTAGAAAGTCAAATCAAGTTTGGAGTTTCATGGTGAATGGTTGGGTCCTAAGGAGTGTAGTGGGACAGAGGGAACTTGGAATTCAGGTGCATGGTTCTCTGAAAGTTGATTCCGAGGTAAACAGTGAATTGAGCTTTTGGAACACTGACCTTAATCGGTTTATATCACTAAGTATCGAAATGAGGGAGCTATGTTGCAGTTATACAGGATGCTGGTGAGGCTATATTGGCAGTGTTATGGTCAGTTTTGTTCACTTTGCTATAGGAAGGACGTTATTAAACTGGAAAGAGTGCAGAAAAGAATTACAAGGATGTTGCCAAGGTTTCAATGGTCTGAGTTATTGAAACAGGTTGGACAAGCTAGGACAATTTATTTTTGTGTGCATGAGACTGTGGGTGGATCATATTGAAGTCTATAAGATCATGACAGGTATGGATAGAGTGAATGCACCCAGTCTTTTTTCCCAGGGTTGGGCAATCACAGACTAGAGGACATCATTTTAAGGTCAGCGGGGACAGAATAAAAGGGGACCTGAGGAACAACTGTTTAACACGGGGCTGTTACGCATATGGAATGAGAAGTGGTTGAGGCGGATACATTAACAAAAGTTAAAAGGCATTTGAAAAACACACGGATAGGAAAGAATTAGAAGGATTGTGGCACAGTGCTTAGCACTGCTGCCTCACAGCGCCAGAGACCTGGGTTCAAATCCCGACTCAGGCTACTGACTGTGTGGAGTTTGCGCATTCTCCCTGTGTCTGCGTGGGTTTCCTCCGGGTGCTCCGGTTTCCTCCCACAGTCCAAAGATGTGCAGGCCAGGTGAATTGGCTATGCTAAATTGCCCCTAGCGTTAGGTAAAGGGATAAATGTAGGGGAATGGGTGGGTTGCGCTTCGGTGGGTCGGTGTGGACTTGTTGGGCCGAAGGGCCTGTTTCCACACTGTAAGTAATCTAATCTAATCGGAAGATAAGGGGCAATGGCAGGGAAATGGGGTTAGCGTGGATGGGCATTTTGGTCGGAATGGACCAGTTTGGGCTGATGGGCCTGTATCCATGCTGTCGGACTCTATGGCTCTAACAACCATTGCTTGTCTCCCACTGAATGTTATGTTGTACTTTCCAAATTCACTGAAGATATCTTGACACTCTAGCCTCCAGTCTTCCATGATGTTTGACTAGAATATTCAAGCATTCTATATTGCATGAGGACACCTTGTAAAATGGATCTTATAAATGCCATTATCCCTTAAAAGCTGCTTCAGACCAAGGTTAATAATTCATCATGCTGACCATACAACATCAGATTCAAAATAACCTGCTCTCTACTTTGCTTCACAACATACTCTTCAACCCACCTCATATACACTTACGGAACTTATTTTTCACTGCTTCAGCTGTCATAGTTAACACAGCTTAGATGCAACTTGAGACCATTCAATAAGACTGCGATACCCACAATACTTGCCTATCTAATATTCAGAGCATATGATGCTCAGATTTTCTGCTACCGTTTTGGTTTTGATATATAACACACCGATATTTGCTTCTCCTTGCTATCTGTAAACTCTACATAAACTGATTCTCTGGAAGCTGAGGGACAGGTCTGTGTTGTTATTAGTGACAGATTTGGACAAGACATTCGGGAAGGCTCACCTGGACGCTGAGATGATATGAAGAAATGGCCCACAATACTGGACAAGCAACAATATCCTCCTCACTCTGTTAAGATAAGAGTTACCATATACTCTCTGCTCCCTCACACTCACTGTATATCTGTTATAGCACCTAATCCCAAACAAGGTTCACGCTCTGTCTCCAAATAAGGCTCAGACACTACCACTCTCACTATTGAATTCAGCAACTAATAATACTATATGGATTCAAAACTGCCGACTGACTCATTCCAAACACCTCACAACTCCCCCTAATTATACCAGCACAAACAGCCGGGTCACCCATTCCCACTCTCTCTCCATCCCTTTCTCCCATTCGAGGCGAAACAGCCTGAATAGGATAGAAAGGGCCGAGCCGTTTAGTGGAGTATCTGATATCCGTTCCCTCACTCCCCTCCCCCTCCATGTGGGGAGAATTCTTGAATAGTGGAGAGGACCAGGACACCTCGTGTGGAGTATCCGAAACATCCACGTCCTACTGACCAGTTAAGCATCAATGTTCAGTGAAAGACGATTCTCAATTTAAACCCACTGACAGTTCCAACAACAATCCTTACACTTCCAAAAAAAATACAGATACCTCCCTGCACAGAGATGCAGACACAGAAAGACATAGATGAACACATACAATACTTACCAGGAGATAGGCATACATAAACGAATAAACACACAAATACATATGCAGTCACATACAAATGGACACAAATACAGATAGAAACACAGGCTGAAACACAGACAGACTGATGTAGACACGCAAACACACAGACAACATGCACATGGACACAAACACACACACACACACACACTCACACACACACACACACACACACACACACAGAGTTGCTCATACACAGATACACAGAGGCCAGACACTAGTGTCATTAAGACACAATTCGATATGTTTTTGATTTGTAAGGGGATCAAGGATTCCAGGTCGAAGGCAGAAGAATGAGGTCGAGGTACATATAAGAAATTATTGAACGGAAGTTCCGACTCAATAAGCTGAATGGCCTCAATCTGCTCATTTCCTTAATGCTCCTGCGGTATTATGCTATCAGGCATTCTCTTCCTGAGACAGCAGCAGAGGCTGGGTGCGATACATATTTCATTGGAAAGTGGCAGTGGGTATGTGGGATAGGTTTGGAGTCCGGAATGGATTATGTCCCTAAATATTCCTAATTATTCTGTCCTTATGTCTGAAAAGAGGTGGTGATTTGATGTTCAGTTAACACAGTTTTCAAATAACAGACCCACAATGAAATAAGGACGTCCCTTTCACTTTAGTGTTGTGCTACCTGTGGTGTTCTCATCCTCAGGGAGCAGTGAAGACTCGGTTATTGAAGATATTCAAGGCTGAGCTCGACTGATCTTTACTGGACAGAAGTGTCAGTGTTTATTGGGAACAGACATGAAATGGATGGTCAGACGCACTCGGATCAGCCATGAATATTCTGAATGGAAAAGCCAAATGGGCAACTTCTTCCCCTATCCCATGTGTTGTTCCCTCAATCCACTCCTCGAGGCTCTTACAGAGATACACTGCTGTCCCTACCCGATGTGTTGTTCCCTCAATCCACTCCTCCAGGCTCTTATAGAGATATACTGCTGTCCCTACCCCATGTGTTTTGCCCTCAATCCACCCTCGAAGCTGTAACAGAGATATACTGCTGTCCCTACCCCATGTGTTGTTCCCTCAATCCACCCCTCGATACTGTTACAGGATTGGGGAAAACTCCATTCAGTCAGACAGGATAGTTACAATGACACAGGAGGAGATCATTCAGCCCCTCTAAGGTATTACACAGGAATATAGAATGAAGTAATTCAGCTCATTCAGTACACTACACAGAGCAGGAGGAGGCCATTCAACCCACCTGAGCTGCTACACAGGAACAGGGAAGCTGTCGCTTACAGGAAACAGAAAGTAGAGATAAATGTTCATTTTCAACCTGCAAAGCTGTAACTGATGGAATGCCTCAGAGATCCGATCTGGAGGAAGGGGAGGGAATGGCTTGGAGCTCAATTAGCTCGTACACCAAGATGGTCATTCAATGTGTCGTCAAATGGAGGTAGTGAGTCTGCAATGTGATACAGGCAGGGAAGGTTAGTGAGCAAACCTTCTGCAGAAACAACATAAGGTAAGTTGTCTATTTTGGCATGAAGGATGAAACAATGGTAAACAATTTAAATGGAGAGAGATTGCCGAACTCTGTGATACAGGAGGTTTCCATGTTCTTGCGACATGAATCATATGAAGTCAGATGCAGCAAGTGACTTGGAAGGTAAGTGGAATGATGCTGATTTTGGCAAAAGGTATCAGGTTTAATTACAGGAATGTTTTACTGCATCTGTACAGGGCATTGCTGAGACCCCACCCGATGTACTTTGTGCAGGATTGATCCCCTACCACTAAAATAAAAAGATATAATTATTTTCGAATATTTTCAAAGAGGTTTCCCTTTACTCATTACTGGAATGCTGGCCTTTTGTTATGGGGGATTATCAGTTTTGATCTTAGCTGAGAAATAGTATTGAACCATCCATGTCTTTCTGGAAAGTGTATCAGCTGGATGCATATTATCTCCTGTCAGTGAGACTAAAGCTAGAGAATAAACTTTAAGAAAAATATGCATTGATCTTAACACACATACTATAAAGACACCTACTGATATTTACATGTAAGCATGTCTTCAAATTATAAAGTGGGGACATTTTTTTTGCGATTGGAAGAAATTGTGTACTACAAGAGCAATGACGCACCTACATATAATCCATAATCAGGTTTTCCAGAGAATATTCCAGGAGATCGCACATGGTCCAGTTTGGTGTTCAGTGACAAAATTGCATGTTCCAACACAGAGAGGGAGAAAAATGTTCCCTGTCTGAGAAGCAGCAGCCGATTGATCCCTCTCTCTTACTTTGTTCCGACTCATAGCAAACTGTGAGATCATAAAATCCTCACGTCATCTTTACCACTTGTAAAGGATTCCTAGTGAGGATTCATTTAAATCTCTCCACTGCCTGAAATGAATGGAATTCAGCCAAATCCCACCGTTCCAGAAAGAAATCCCACTACCAGAGATGGTGTGATCAGAATAACTTCAAAGGCAGAATAACATTTTGGGGAACTCTATCACTTTACCATTTGTTATGAGTTCAACATTCTGTGTCTCACATTTTTTCTAGAAAATGGCGGAGTCTGAGACCTAAATCATTGGCCACCTCACTAAAATGACTGCATTTAAGATGGGTGTAACCAGTGGAGGAGTGGGACTCGGAAAGGACATAGTGACCCTCCAACATTTGTTGGAATACAAATGAGAAATTCTCAAAAGGCTGTTCAAGTGGAAATTCCCTTCCCCGGAGGATTGTGGTGCCTGGATGTTTGCATTTATTAAAATTTGTTTTTGGTATGTCGTAAAATGGTATACAGACAGAAACATGCTGCTTTGAGCAAAAGCACATGAAGCGGTGACAAAGTATTTAATAGCCCACTCCTGCTGCTCAGTCCTGTGTTACTATGTTCTAGTCAACCCCTCACATCTCCTGCAAGGAACAGATGGAGGCCACTTGCCCAAAATACCTGGTCAACAGTAATACAGGATCTCATTCAGTCCCTCAAGACTGTCACACATTGTTTGGTGTCAGTTGGAAAATGTTATTTGTTTCGACAGACGCCTCTGGTCTCTTTACAGATTATTTCCTCTCTGCAACTTGTGCTTCATTTGTTGGTGATATTATAGACCCAGATTCACCGTGAATACAGTCCCCATAACTTAACCAGAGATGACTCACAAAATACTTTACCCCCTCTGTTTGCAACGTTCAATAAAAGAGCATTCAGGGAAATTACAGCCATTAACTTTGCAATGACTGAAATGAGGACAAAAGGAACAGGATCAGGTAATTCAGATGATCAAGCCATTTCCTGAACCTCTGTCTCTGTCTCTCTCTCTCTCTCTCACCGCCCCCCCCCCCCCCTTTCTCTCTCTGTCTCAGTTGAAATAGGGAGTGAGAATGGTTGGGTCGAACGGTCTCAGAGGCTTCGTAAACTATCGAGAATCATGTAATCTGAGTGAAAAAAAGCCATGGAACTTATCACTGTATCAGTGTCTGTTTAGAACATCATGAGTGATTGTCCATCCCCCTTAAGGTTCAATGCAATCTCTTATTATCTCACTGACCTTCACTCACTGTTCATGGTGCCATCATCCCAGGGATTAGTCTGGCGAAACTTGAGAGAAATTATATCCACAGTACCCCAAATACTGCCTCAACAACACTCTCAGGGATTGTCAAAAAACATCTTTTCTCTCACTTAGACATCGCCATTTCTTTCCAGTGCCACAAAAAGCCATTCCTTCTCTATGCACTACGACTGACATGAAATTTATAATTCCCTTACATCTGTACGTCAGCATCAATAAAGTCAGCACCAGAGATACCTATGTAGATATGCATCACTCTCAGGGAGAATTTCAATGAGATTGAATGCACCTAAAATAGGGGATGATCACGTACATGAATGGAAATGAGATGCAGCAATACAGAAAACGGGCAGAGAAACGGAGCTACCTTTACCTTTATTCTTCTCTCACAGGATGTATGAAGCTCTGGCCAGTGCAGCATGTTATGCAGATCTTGAACTGAGTGGCTGGTTCAGTTGTTCCACAGTACCATAAAGAGAAAAACACATTGCTGTGGGTTTGTAGTGTTACAACACATGATAAATCTTCATGCTTAATTAAAACCAACAACGGAGAAAAGATTTATCCCATGCTGTAATCGGTGATAATTCTAGAGTCCAAATCTATTTAAAGTAAAAATTAATATCTTTATTCCTTAAAGTATAACAGAGAATAATAAATGAACAACTATTTACAACTTCTTCCGCTAACCTCTCTTTGACCTTCCCCCTCCACAATCCTAGGCCGATAAGACTCCTAATCAAGATTTACAAAACAAAATTTCTTATCTCAGAACGAGGAAGCTTTCGATTCTTCACCATATTCCTGTCTTCTTTTCTTCTTGGGGACTCTACTTCACTAGTTACTAATCAATAAGGGTACCCAAAGGAGAGCTATTTTTCAGGCAGTCTTTGCATGATGGTAGCTTGGCAGTTCTCCTCTAAGCTGTTCAATTTTCCATGGTCTTGTACCGCCAAACTATTGGATTGTATCATTGGCTGTTACGATTGCCAATATAACAAATTAATACTTGATTGAAGGTTGGTATTTTGAGGCATATTTTAAAATGTTTTGCTGAATTTGTTTCAACACAATGAGCTAATCGGGGTGTTCACCAAATGATACATTATATCTATTTTCAGAACTCTTGGTGCTGTCAGGTAGTTATTGTTGTTTATTTTTCTCTCAAAGGTACAGTACACCTACGTGTTCATCACAGAAGTCACCCGGAAACCTGACGAGGTAAGCATGACACATTGACTTCCCTAAAGGACTTGAGGCAAGCAGATTGTTTTTCATAACAAATGATAATGGTTGCTTTTAAACTCCCCAATTTCCTTCATGATATATCAACAGGCCATTATTCTGTGGCTCCAGATTATGAGTCAACGGCTTGACCACCATAAACTGTCTTCCCTTACGTGCATAGAACAAGTTAAACATTCTCAAGATCAATTATTTAATGACGGACATGTGATTACAAGTAACGTGAAACTGTTGTATCCGGATTGAACAAAGGCACAAATGGTTTATTCAGAAGTTGCACTAAGACTGAGGACGAGACTGGGATATCCTGATGGTCGTATTCGACAGGATTGGTGAGTGGAGAGGACATAGAGATGTAAATCTGTGAAGGACAAAATGGATTATGGAGTTTGAGAAGAGTCTGGTTCCTTCTCGCATATCAGTGAGTAATTTATAAATCGTCGTTTCATAGTTATAATATATATAATATTTGGAACTGAAGATATTGACTTGCACTTTCCAAAATGTACATATCATGAGCAGAAATCCAGTTCAACCTGGTTTAGTAGACAAATATAATGACTTACCAGGAACACCAACTATTGTTGTGGTTCTGCTCGCCGAGCTGGAAGTTTTTGCTGCAAACGTTTCGTTCCCTGGCTAGGGAACATCATCAGTGCTGTTGTGGTTTGTATATGGTGTCCAGGTCAATATGTCTGTTGATGGAGTTTGGGGATGAATGCCATGCTTCTAGGAATTCTCTGGCTGTTCTCTGTCTGGCTTGTCCTATGATATACAAACCACTACAGCAGAAACTGACACCCGGAAACGGCAAGAACATCCATCAACAGACACATCGACCTGGACCACACATACAAATCACTACAGCTGAAACTGACACCCGGAAGCGGCAAGAACAAACCAATATAAATACCGGAAGAAACATCAAAGCAGCGCTTCACACGAGGCTCCAACAGCACTGATGATGTTCCCTAGCCAGGGAACGAAACGTTTGCAGCAAAAACTTCCAGCTCGGCGAGCAGAACCACACCAACTATGGCGAAGATGGTATAGTAACCACCTTGAATAATCCAAAGGATATCCTAGATCCGTGATGCTGAGGATATCCAAGGCTGAGAAAGCCATTGAAGACCCGAGGATCAACTCCTGTCAATTGTTTGAACATTCCAGTGTAATGTTCTCAGATTCGGATCCATTGTTGGAACATTCCAATCCACGGTCTTCAGATTTTGAATCATTATTGTAACATTCCTGTCTAATGTTCTCAGATTCTGATGTCTTCTCCCCCTCTCTCTCGAGCTTCAGATTCCCGTTAGTGCTGTATGTGATGCTCCTACTCACACTATGGGATAGCACATTGAACAGAATTCATTTATCTTTTAACGATAGTTAATTAGGATCCACGGAGATTGACATTAATCACAGTCACTGAACAAATAGCTCAATTTAACCTCTTTGAGTTCAATATTGACTTTATTAAAATTTAAATGAATGTTTAAAATTTACTCATTCAGCTTGGGATATGAGGGGATGGCTGAGGGAAGGAATATTGGAGATGGTAGATTGATTGCGTGTAATCATTCAATCTTCCTTGGATATGGGAGAAATGTCAAAAGATTGTCAGAACATAAACAAGTTTCTCCGTTTATAAATGGAAACATACAGTCTGTAACTACTGATCAGTGATTATAATGTCAGTAAAATTTCGAGAGAACTTTTCTCGTCCATAATCTGACAGGCAAATGTGCCTTTGACAACATGAGTTATAATGGACAAATGGCATGGATATGTAAACAGAGAATATGACGTGAAACACAATTCAGATGGTGAGTCGAGGATCAGAGAGGGCAGGTGAGTGTCATGTTGTTAATGCTGTCGATGTCAATCAACTGTGATTAACTACCATGCACTGCTTTTCAGTTTCAGTGTGATTATATTATTGGGGACATGGCTGCAGAGACTGGAGGGAGGGAACATGATATTTCCCAGTCATCAATATTGGGATGTTACTCTTTAAAAATCATAAGAAGATCAAATTCCAGGATACATCTGGAATGAGCCCATTGAGCCTGCTCCGCCATTCAATGATGGCTGTTAAGCTTCTCAACACCATTCTTCAGCTTTCTATCTGTAACCCTTCATCCCCTTTACAATAAAGAACCTACCTGTCTTACTCTTAAATATACTCAATGACCTGGCCTCGACAGCTTTCTGTAGCAGTGAATTCCCTCGATTCACCACTCTCTGGCTGAAGAGGTTCGTCTTCAGCTGTGTTTGAAGAAGTCTTCTCTTTACTCTGTCCCCTTGGTCCTAGTCTCCCCTCCATTGGAAATATCTTCCCAAGATCCACCCTGTTCAAGTCATTCAATGTTCTGCAAGTTTCAATTAGACCTCCTAACATTCTTCTGAACTCTATCAAATATAGACTCAGAGCCCTCAGATGTTCTTCATATGTTAAGCTTTTCATTCCTGGGACCACTCTCGTGAATCTTATCAGAAAATGCTCCAGGGCCAGTACATCCTTCCTAAGATATGGGACCAAAAACTGTGCACAATAATCCAACTGTAGCCTGACCAAAATCTTATAGAGTGTCAGAAGTACATTCCTGCATTTATATTCAAGCCCTCTTGAAATAAATGGAATCATTTTATTTGACTTCCCAACTGCTGACAACCTGCAGGTTTACCTTTCAAGATCCTTGGACTAGCAACCACCACACCCCAACATCTCCCCCAATCCCCCAACCCCCCCCCCCCCGCCTTCTGAACTAGATCGCTATTTAGAAAATAGTCCATGCTTTTATTTTTCCTGGCAAACTGCATGACCTCACACTTGCCCACATTATACTCCACCTGCCACTTCTTTGCTCACTTCCCTGACCTATGCAATTCCTTCAGCAGGAGAAAGTGAGGACCACAGATGCTGGAGATCTGAGTCAAAAAGTGTGTTGCTAGAAAAGCACAGCAAGCCAGGCGCACTCTGAAGAGCAGGATATTCGACGTTTAAGTCATAAAGCTTTTATCAGGAATGAAGTGGGTGGCGGAAGGAGATTGAGAGATGAATGGGAGGGGCTGGGACGAAGGTAGCTTGGAAAATAATGGCTAAATGGAGGTGAGTGGTGCGAGTGGAAGGTGTAGTGGATAGATGGGAAGGAAGATGGACAGGTTGGACAGTTCAACAGGCGGTGTTAAGTTGGAGGGTTAGATCTGGGATAAGGTGGAGGGAGAGGAGATGAGGAAGCTGGTGACATTAAGCCGGATACCGTGTGGTTGAAGGGTTCCAATGTGGAAGACGTCTGGTGGCTAGAATGTGGCAGTGGAGGAAGCCAAGGACTTGCATGTCCTTGGAGGAGTGGTGGGAGAGGCGAAGTATTCAGCCACAGGGAAGTGGGGTTGTTGGGTGTGTGACGGAGTGTTCCCTGAACCGTTCTCAAGTTGACGTCCTGTCTTCCCAATGTAGAGGAGACCAGCAGCAATGGACAGAGGAGATGAGGTGTTTGGATGCACAGGATTTTCTCTGCCTGATGTGGGAGGATCCTTTTGGGTCTTGGATTGAGGTGAGGAGGAAGTTGTTGGCACAGGTTTCATGCCTCTTGCACTGGCAAGGGAAGATGCCAGGAGTGGAAGGTGGCTTGTTGAGATGTGGAAGGTAGGGCCCGTGAACCTAACGAGGGAGTGGTGAAGGGAATTGTCTCTGTAGAATTCTGATAGGGGTGGGGAGGTTAGTATATCTCTGGTGGTGTCGTCTGACTGTTGATGGAAGAAATGCCCGAGGATGATGTGTTGTAACCCAAGGTTGGTGGTCTGGAAGGCGAACATCAGAGGGGTGCTAGAGGGTGCTATTGCACCCTCCTGCAGCTGAATCACCTATTCGATGCTACATATCCTTCTATTCCATCTTTGTACTGTTTGAAAACATAGTCAGAATGCACTCAATTCCTTCATGTAGACCATTAATGCACAAAGCGAATTTTGTGGCCCCAACACTGAGTCTTGAAGAATACCACTTGTCAATGAATGCTTTATCCCCACTCTCTGCTTTCTGTCTGACAGCCATGCATCTATCCAAGCTAGCACCTTGCCTGTAACACCAGGGGCCCTAATCTTTCTCAACAACCTCCTGCGTGGCACCTTATCAAAGGATTTTAAAGAAACAGTTGGAGAAAATCTCCTGGTTCTCTTTGGTCAAATCTTCTCGTTACTCCCTCAAAGTATTCCAGCTGGATATGAGCTCCCATTGATGAAACAATGCTGACTATGCACTATTTTGCTGTATACTTCCAAATATTCAGAAATTCCCTCCTTCACGATGGATTCCAGTATGTTAACCACAAACAAGGTTACGCTAATCAGTCTGTAATTTGCCATCTTCTGCCTAACTCCCTTATTAAATGGAGTGTCACGTTAGCAATTTTCCAGCCATTCCTGATATTAGTCATTCCTGAAAGATTACCACTTTCACTTGCACTACCTCTTCCGCTATCTCCCTTACAATGCTGGGGTGTAGTCCAAATGGTTCACGTGATTTATCCAAATTCAGGCCATTCAGTTTTCTAGCATGTTCTTCTTAGTGATGGCCACCATATTCAGCTCTGCCCTCTTACTCTCTTCAATGTTTGGGAAATTACTCGTGTCTTCCACCATGAACATTGAATGCTTAGTTTCTCATTCGTTTCTTTGTTTTCCACTACTGTCTCTCCAGCATCATTTTCCAATGGTCCATATTGACTTGTCCCTCTCTTTTGCACTTTATATATCTAAAGATCCTCTTACAGTCTCCTTTGTATTACTGGTTAGCTTA
Source organism: Hemiscyllium ocellatum (assembly GCF_020745735.1). Lineage (NCBI taxonomy): Eukaryota > Metazoa > Chordata > Chondrichthyes > Orectolobiformes > Hemiscylliidae > Hemiscyllium > Hemiscyllium ocellatum. The sequence goes on along the minus strand of NW_026869081.1, from coordinate 58,775 downwards.
CCTCCATATCTAATCTTCTCTGTCCTTTTTTCCCGTCTGTTAGTCTTTGTAAGTTTCCATTTCTCTCCTTTCCCACTGCCCCTCACCACATTATATGCTTGCTCTTTTGCTTGTATGCAATCCCTGACTTCCGTCGTCAGCCCTGGCTTCCTCGTCCTCCCAGTACCATTTCTCTATTCCTCGGCAAGAATCCCTGCTGTGACTCCTAAATTAATCTTGGTATCTGCTGCCATTGCTGTTCCCCTGTCTTTCATGCTTGACCCCTCTCCCAGTCAATTCTACCCAGCTGCTCCCTTATGACTCTGTAGTTGCCTTAATTCAGCTGAAATACTGTTACCTCTGATTCTATCTTCTCTCTCTCTCAAATTGCAGAATAAATTCAATCATGTTCTGATCATTGCTTCCGAAGTTTACCTTCCCCCTAATCTCCATTACGAATCCTGCGTCATTAAATCCAGTATCATCTGTTCCCGAGTGGGCTCCACCAGAAGTTGCTCCAAAAGCCATCTCATAAACATTCCTAAAATTCCTTTTCTTGTGAACCACTACAAATTTAATGTTACCAGTGCCCCTGCATACTGAAATCACCCATGAGTACTGTACTTTGCCGTTCCTTCACATCTTTTCTATCTCCTGGTCTACCTTGTGCCCCAGGTCCTGACTACTCTTTGGAGCCCTGTACAAGACTTCAACTGTGGTTGTCTTACCTTTGTAGTTCCTCAATTCTACCCACGCAGATTCTACACCATCTGACCTTACTTCCTTTCTTACAATTGATTTAATCTCATTTCTTACTAATAATGCAAATCCACTCCCTCTGCCCACCGGCATATCTTTTCGATAGGATAAATATCCTTAAATATTCAGATGCCAATCTCTTCCTACCTGCTGATATAATTCTGTGCCACAAGCTCATATACCTTATTCATCATACAGCATGCATTCAATTGTAACCTCTTCAGTCCTGCACTAATCGTCCGTCTTCTCATTGTCATTACTTCTTGCAGTGTGCTTGAAGTTTGATATGTTAAACAGCTCCAGATGCTTTATCCTATTTGTGTATGTGCTGAAGATTTTAATAGCCTCTCCTGAGTTCTGTACTCTTATCTCGTCTTTTAAGTCGGCTTTTCTAATTAAACCCTATAACTGCAACCCCCCTCCACTCCCCCACCACATGCGTGCGTGTGCGCGTGCACACACACACACACACACACACACTCCTAATCAGTTTAAAGCTCTCTCTCCAGCCGTGGTTAGGATTCACTCGGATTCTGGTCCCAGCACGGTTCAGATGACGACTGTCACATCGGAGCAGGTCCTTTCTTCCTCAGTAATAAAATGCGTTTATTCAACACAAATACAAGGATAAAAAGCTTTTCTGTATCTACCAAAATATGAAAACTACAAAAAGACAATATTGTTCAAATACACTTGCTATGTGGAACTATATAAATTGTAATGTGAATTACAAAATCATGGAGGTGGTGTGCAAACTTTATCAATCGTTATTTGACTCACAGCTGAGATCCTGATTTCCTCTCTGCCAGTGATGCCCTTCACTGAGATTCCACCCAGCCTCTAATGCAGTGCCTAGAGGGGCTACAATCTCCTGTTGGCTCAGAATATTTAAATAAATTTACCTTCTCCCTGGAACCAGTCTATTGGTCTATTGGATTGTGTTTCACTGTCAGCTACTCAGCTCTGGGATGTTATTGGTGATAAATGATCTGGGATGACAGCCAGTATCAGCATGGTGATCACAGGGTATGGCACCAGACAAAGGGCTTACAATCTGTGAGAGTTTCTAAAAAACGTTTCTGTGTATTTCTCCTCATGCTGTCTCCTGATCTAACTTCACATTCATCTGACACGCATTGCTCTCATTCACTCTGTCGCTTCCTTTCTTCACTTTATTTATCTCAATTCACTGTCTTTCTCTCTGTTTATTTCTCTCCCTCTCAGTCTAGCTCCGATCATTCCCTCTATTTCCAAGTTGTCAGGTTGGAGAGCTCATGGACACATGGTGGGCTGAATGGCCTCCTTCTGTGTTGTATTAATTTTGAAGTTCTCTGACCCACAGTAACAAGTTTTGGTGCCAGGAGAGACAAGCTGGTCCAGTGAAGGACACAGTGGACAATTAACCATTATCTCTTCCTATTTTCTGACATGCAGCAACATTGAAATATCTGTTCAAACAAACAGATTCCTCATATTAAAATCAGCACACTTCAGTCTGCCAGGCCACTGTGTTCAGTACCCTCTGTTTTGTTTTTTTCGGTCTTAGCTGTACTGGGATTATTTTCCAACTCTCCCTCAGTCACTGTACCTTTGGACCTATTGCTGTGGTTGCACACACCCCTCCCGCCACATGCTAGTTTGAACCCTCGTAAAGACAATAGCTAACCTGTCTGCCAGGAGATTGCTGCCAGTTCAACTCCATCCTGTCCATCTTGTTTATCTCCTACCAACCTAGGAATCCCAATGATCCACATATCGGAGATTGTTATCAGTTCATGTGCATCCCGTCCTTCTTGTGTGTATCCTATTGACGTGCGAATCCCAATAATCCACATATCGTAAATTGCTACCAGTTCAAATCCATCCTGTCCAACTTGTTTATATCCTACCAACCCGGGAATCCCAATGATCGACATATCGGAGATTGTTATCAGTTCATGTGCATCCTGTCCTTCTTGTGTTTATCCTATTGACCCATGAATCCCAATAATCCACATATCGCAAATTGCTGCCAGTTCAGGTTCATCCCGTCCTTTTTGTGTATATCCTCCCGACTCCGGAATCCCAATGACCCACATATCGGAAGTGCTGCCTCCCTGACCGTGTATTTAACTGTGCTACCTTACGATTCCTAACCTCACTCACACGTGACATATTCTAATATGGCCAAAATATCCTTCCAGCACAACTCCAGCAAGGCCTTTTCTTTAAACTGATAATAAAAACTTAAGTGTGACGTCAGGAAAGTGAGACCACTGAATCAGTCCAATCACCACCGGATCTGATATCCATCCCCGCCACCAAACCTGTTTGACAAGGTATACATATGGGCCATCTATTTGCAGATGGACGAGGATAAACAGAAGGTTAGAAAATGTCAGAGCAGATGAATGTAATTCAGCCTGTTTGCTCAGCTTTGCTATTCAGTTGGATTCTAGTTATTCTGTTCCTTTCAATGATAGGGTCTTTACCCAGCATCTCCAGCGGGTCAGAAAGTTCCCAGTGTCGTTTTGTGCACAGTCTTGCGAAGGGAGTATCGAGTGCCAGGCAATGGGGTGTGGGGAGTCCCAGGGGTGGCATAAGGAAATGCTGCATGTAGTGCCGATCTACTGAGGGAACTGAGAGAGATGGACTGGGCATCCAGGGACACTGCACTCAGACATGTGACCGGGCACAATTCCTTAACACCCAGAGGAAACCGCAAACCACGGCTGCTTTTACAAAAACCTGTCACATTTGCTGCATTTCTCAATCGAACAAAAGCAAAAATACTGTAGATGGTAGAAAGCTGAAGCAAACACAGAGACGTACTGTGGAGAGAGTAAAGAAATAAGGCTCCCAATGCATGCACGGGAAGAATGTACAAAGTCCACACAGACAGGGTCCAGAGATTGGAAATGAACCCGAGTCCGAAGCACTGTGAGGCAGCATTGCCTGTATCACCATGCTGCCCAATGCTGGATAATTGGGGATAGTACAGGTAAAAGCATAGATACTGTTCTCCGTGATCGGTACTAAGAGTTCTGAAGGTTGTGTTGCTTACATGGTGCTCGGGTTTGGGATATATCATCTGGGTTGCAGAACTTGGAGCGGGAGGGGAATGATCCAGTGGTCAGGGTCCATGTAGGTACCAACAGCTGGACAAACAAATGACAATGAGAAGAGTGCCGGGTAATACAATACTGAACTGTGCATACAGTATAAGGAATAAGGTAAATGAGCTTGTGACTCATCCATAAATTGGCAGGTCCGACATAGTGGGCATTACAGTGACATCGGTGCAAGAGGATCAGGATTGGGAGCAGAATATTCAAGGATATTCATCCTGTGGAAAAGATAGGCAGGTAGGCAGAGAGACACAGTTGTCTGAGTATTAAGAATGGAATTGAATCAATAATCAATAATACGAAATTAAATAAGGTCAGATGGTGTAGAATCTGTTTCTGTAGAATTGGGGTATCAAAAATGTGAAATAATGCAATTGGAGTCATATACAGGGAGCTGTGGTGTAAGATACACCAGGAGCTAGAAAGATCTGTAGGAAAGGCAAAGCTACAGTGATCATGTGGGATTTTATTATACAGGTGGAGTGGGAATTCAGATTGATAGTGGTTGGCAGGAAAATGAATGTGTGGGAGGTGCATGAGATGGCATTTTGGAGCAGATTGTGCAGGCAGACTAGGTGAGGGGAGCTTAAGGTGACAGTGAACATAATATGATTGAATTTACTCTGCACTTTCAGATGGAGAAGTTCGAATCAAAAGTAACGGTATTACAGCTGAATAAAGACAATTACAGAGACTTGAGTGAGGAGCTGGGTAGAATTGACTAGGAGACGGGCCCAGCAGGAAAGACAGTGCAACAGCAATGGCAGGAGTTTTTTTAGAGTAATTCAGGATACAGCAGGGATTTATCCTGAGGAAAAAGAAGCTTGTATTGGGAGGATGGGACAACCATAGCTAACTAGGGAAGTTAGGTATAGCAGAAAACCAAAAGAGAACTGATATAATGTGTCAAAGTGCAGTGGGAAACCTGAGGATTGGAAAGCTTACAAAGACAAAACAGAGGGCAAACAAAATAAAATAAGGAGGGAGATTATTAAATATGGGGGTAAGCTAGCCAGTAATGTAAAAGAAGACTGTAACAGTTTCTTTCGATATATAAAGCAAAAAAGAGCGGCAAAAGTGAGCATTGGACTGCTGGAAAATGATACTGGAGATATAGCAGTAGGGAACGATAAAATGCCCAAGGAACTGAATAATTACTTTGCATAATCTTTCATGGTGGAAGGCACGAGTAATACCTTAAACATTCAAGAGATTGAGAAGCCAGAGCTGAGTATGATTGCCACCACCATGGAGAACATTCTAGCAAAAAATGTAATGGCCTGAACGTGGGTAAATAACCTTTACCAGATGGACTACATCCCAGTATTATAAGGGAGATAGCTGAAGAGGGAGTGGAGCCAATTGTGGTGATCTTTCAGGAACTACTAGAGTAAGGAATGATCCCAGATCACAGGAAACCCATTAACGTGACACCCCTTTTTAACAAGAGAGTAAGGAAAAAGACAAAAAAAAAACAACCACCATGAATAGTTTAACCTCTGCCGTGGGTAAGATCCTGGATCCATTGTGAAGGATGAGATTTCTGAATACTTGAAAATGTTTGGTAAATTAGGGCAAATTCAGCATGATTTCATCAAGGGAAGTTAATGCCTGACAAATCTATTGGAAGTCTCTGAAGAGGAAATGAACAGCTCGACCAAGTACAGGCAATGAATGTAATCCACCTGGAATTCAAGAAGGCCTTTGACAAGGTGTCACGCAGGAGATTACTGAGTATGATAAGGGTCCGTGGTGTTAGAGGCAAGGCAGTGGCATGGATAGAAGCTTGTCTGTTTGGCAGGAAGCAGAGAGTGGGGATAAAATAGTATTTTTCAGGATGGCAGCCGGGGACAAGTGGTGATCCAGAATGCTCAGTGTTGGAATCATAACTTTTTATTGTTATACTAACAATCCAGATGGGGGAATTCAGGGCACACTGGCTAAGTTTGCAAATGATACAAAGATAGGCAGATGGACAGATCGTATTGAGGAAGCGGAGAGGATGAACAAGGATTTGGGCAGGTAAAGAGATAGTCAGATGCATTTCAACGTTGGAAAGTGTGAGGTCATGCACTTTGACACGAAGAATAGAGGCATGATCTATTTTCTAAATGGTGAGAAAATTCAGAAATCTGAAGTGCAAAGAGACTTGGGAGTTCTAGTGCAGGGTTCTCTCAAAGTCAGCTTGCAGGTTGAGGCAGTAGTTAGGAGGGCAATTTCAATTATGATTGGTAGCGTTGAATATAAGAACTGACGATAGAATGGTGAATCGTTGAAATTTATTGCCATAGAAGGCTGTGGGGGCAGGTCATTGAGTGTATTTGAGATGGAGATAGATAGTCTTTGATTATCCAGGGGATAAAGGGTTATGGGGAGAAGGACGGAGAATGGGTTTGAGAAACCTATCGGTGATGATTGAAAGACGGAGCAGACCCGATGGGTTAACTGTCCTAATTTGTGCGCCAATGTCTTATAAACTTGACATCTCTCACTTTTCAAACAATATTAATCTTGCTAATGTCGATCTTACTTGGCATACCTCCTGTGAAGCTGTAACCATTGTATGCCCTATTCTGTCCATAACTCTCAGGGTTCAATGAAATCACCTCTTATTCTCTCACAGCGCTGGAGATCAACCTTCACTCACTCCTCATGGTGCCATCATCCCAGGGATTAATCTGGTGGAACTCCTCTTCACTCTCTGTGTGTTAAGGAGATCATTCCTTATAATGGAAAGAAAATCTGTCCACAATACCCCAAATACTGCCTCAACAACACTTTCATGTTTGATCACAATAATTACTTTCCATCACTTAGCTGGCTCCATTTCTTTCGTGTGAGACAGGAAACCATTCGTTTCCAATGCACTGCCACTGATGTAGAATTTAAAAATAGCTTCACATCTGTAGGTCAGCATTAATAAAGCCAGCACCAGAGGTGCCCATGGAGATGGACATCACTCTTGGCAGATACCCAAACACAAAAAATAATCTAAAACAGTGAATGTCTACCTAACTGAATAGAAATGAGCCGTTGGAATATGGGATGCAGGCAGAGGAAGGGAACAACCTTTCATTTTGTTCTGCCGTCACGGGATGTGTGGGACCATGGTCAGGCCAGTATGTTATGCCAAGCTTGAATTGAGTGGTTGTTTCAGCTGTTCCACAGGACAATAAATAGTAAAACAAATTGCCGTGGGTTTGCAGTTAAACAGAGACTTGACCAGAGAAAGATGGCCTTCTCTAATGGGCATAAGGCAAGCCGATATCAACAGATTATTATTCTGTGGTTCTAGAATACGAGCCATGACGTGACCCACCTTATACTGTCTGCCCATCTTTCAGATTTTGTGCAGAGAACGACTTAAACATCTCAAGTGCAATTATTTTCCAAAGGACACGTGGTTAGAATGGGACTTGAAACAGATGTATCTGGAATTAACGAAGGCAAAAACGATGGTTTATTCAGGAATTGAACTGAGGCTGAGGAGGAGACTGGGATGTCTTAATGGTGGTATTGGGAAGGATTAGTATGTGGGGAGGGTATGGAGATGTACACTTTGCAGGAGAAAATGAATCAAAGAGGTTGAGAACAGTATGTTTTACCCTCGCGGATTGGTGAGTAATTTGTAAATCATAGTTTGCTAGTTATAATTCCTAAGGAATGGAATTTTTGATTGAAGCTGAAAATGTTGGCTTGCACCTTTCCAAAATCTGCATATAATGAGCATCGATTCAGTTCAGACCATTTAACTAAACAGACAGAGTGACTTACCAGGAACACCAACTGTAGCAAGGATAGGATAGTAACCAGCTTGAATAACCATCAGTATATCTTCAATCCGCGATGCTAATGATATCCAAGGCTGGGAAAGCCAGTACAGACCATAGGATAAACTCCTATCCATTGTTAGGAAATTCCAGTCTAATGCTCCCAGATTTCCATCTCTCCTGCCCTTCTCTCTGAAGCTGCTAATCCCTGTTACCGCTGTTGGCCATGCTCCCGCTCATACTATGGAATACAACACTGAAAGCATGCCCTTATTGATAGAAGAGAGGAACTCTCTAAGGACGCATACGATCCACGGAGACTGACATCATTACAATCACTGAACAAATATCTCCAGTTAACCCCTTTGAATTCAATGCTACTTTATTAACATTCAAAATAACGTTGAACATTTATGCATTCTGGGTGTGATATGGGTATGACTGAAGGAAAGAATGTTGAAGATGGCAGATTGTTCGTGTGTGTAATCATTCAGATAGCCTTGGATATGGAGGTAATGCCAGAAATTTAACGAAACATAAACATGCTTCTCTGTTCATATGTACAGAAATAAATCCCATAACTACTGATCAGTCATTGCAAAATCAGTAAAACATTGAGAAAACATCTATCATCCATGATCTGAGAGCAAAATGTGCCAAAAGAAACGTAGGTTACAACAAACAAACAGCATGGTTACGTTAACAGCGAATTGAACATGACAAACACAATTCAGATTGTTATTCCAGGATCAGAGAAGGTAGCTTGGGTCATGCTGCTGATGTTATCGATGTTAATGAACTGTCATGAAGTGTCACTTCATGGACTTCGATTACATTGTGATTATAATATTGGTGAAAAGACAGAAGATGGAGAGGACTAGGGGACATGGCTGATTAGACTGGGTAGAGGGACAGTGATGTTCCCCAGTTACCGGAATTGCAATGTTACTCTTTATAACTCATATGAAGAACAGATTCAAGAATACATCTACAATGAGGAATTAGCAGAGATAATATTAATGAAATGCGTTTATGCAATATAAAATATAGGAACAAAATGATTTTGTGCACCCACCAATATATGCGAAACACAAAGAGATAAGGTTGTTAAAATACACTCCTGATATTGAGCTATATAAATTGAAATGTGAATATGTGAATTACATCACTAGGAAAGTGGTGTGCAAACTTTATCAATCATTATTTCACCCACAGCTAAGATCGTGATTTCACTTCTGTCAGTAAGTCCCATTACTGAGATTCTTTGGCCTAGTCTCTCATACAGTATCAGTGTGTGTGGGTGTGGAGAGGGGGTAGGGGTGGCGGGGGGGCGGGGGGGTTCGTGGAGGCAGGGTGGTGGTTATCATTTCCTGCTGCTCTTGGCACAGACTAATTAAAAGCTCTGCTTTCTCCATGGAACCAACCTATTGGCCTAATGGGTCCTGTTTAGCTGTCAGTAACCCAGCTCTGTGATATTGTTGGAAATAAATAATCTGGGATGACAACCAGTATCAGCACAGTGCTCACAGTGTATGGCGCCCAGACAAAGGGCTTGCCGACCAGAGGAATTTGTAAATAAAGCTTCTAACTTCTGTCTGTCCATATTTATCTACCGTAATGCAGTCTTCTGGTCGATCTAATTTCACCCTCATCTAACACCTGTTCCTCTCACACTCAGTCAGTCGCTGCCCTTTCTCTCCGCTCTCAGTTTATCTCCCTTTACTTGCTCTCTCTCTGTTTACTTCTCTCTCACAAAATCTCCCTTCACACACTCTCTATAACTCCAATTGTGCAGTTCGAGAGCTTGTGACTCCACAATGGGCTGAATGGCCTCCACCCATGTCATAATATTTGAGGTTTTGTGACCAACAATAAATACTTCCTGGACAGACATGCTGGTCCGATGACAGAGACAGTGCACAATCACTCATCATCTTTTCCTGCTCTTCTCTTGTGTACACTGCCTTGAAATGTCTGTTCAAACAAAACAGACTGAATGAAATTCGAGTAGACGAGAAGGCATTCATGACTGTATATTTCAATCAGGATTTAATTAAGGATGTGATTCCAGAAAATCATAAGAAATGAATGAAAAGCAGGGTAACACAAGAAATGGCAGCGGGGTACAACATGTGGTTCCAATATGTCTCATGGTATTACCAATAGATTATCAATCCAGAAACATCAGCTCCTGTTCTGTGGATCCAGGTTGAATCCCGCCACTGCAGATGGTGGAAATTCAATCCAATAACGTAAAAATATCCCTGGAATTAAGAATCTACTGCTGAGAATGAAATCATTGCCGATTGTCAGAAAAGTCCACCTGTTCCCTAATATCCAGCAATGAAGGAATCTTCCATCCTCACCTGGTCTGGCTGACATTCAACTCCAGACCCAAAGCAATGTCATTGACTCCCAATCGCCCTCTGAAACTGTCTAATGAGTAATTCAGTTGTACCAATCCCTACAAAGTTTCAAACAAATGAAACCGGATGGACCAACTGGCATGGAAATGGGCACCAGAACAGTCAACATTAGAGACATCACTTTAGAACCTGCAGTCTTCCTTACTAACACCTGATGTCTGGTGCCAACATTGGAACAACTGCCTTACAGACTAGTCAAGAAACAGCCCGACATAGGCTTACTCACGGAATCATACATTACAGAAATAACAGAAATTAAACATGGACAAAAGTGTCTTTTACTGATTACCACGTAACGTCGTTCCTCAGCTGAATCAGTCCTCCTCCATATTAAACAACACTTGGAGAAAGCATTGACTGTGGCAAGGCACAAAATGAATTCTGGCCGGGGGATTTCAAAGGCGACTGTCAAGAGTGTTTTTTTTTTAGATTAGATTACTTACAGTGTCGGAAACAGGCCCTTCAGCCCAACAAGTCCACACTGACCCACCGAAGCGCAACCCACCCATACCCCTATATTTGCCCCTTACATAATACTACGGGCAATTTAGAATGGCCAATTCACCTGACCCGCACATCTATGGACTGTGGGAGGAAACCGGAGCACCCGGAGGAAACCCACGCAGACACGGGGAGAACGTGCAAATTCCACACTGTCAGTCGCCTGAGTAGGGAATTGAACCCGGGTCTCAGGCGCTGTGAGACAGCAGTGCTAACCACCGTGCCACCTAAAGTTTTGGCAACAGTACGACTGATCAAGCTGGTCGGCTCCTCAGGACATAGCTGCTAGATTGGGTCAGCAGAAGGTGGTGAGGGAATGAACGGGAGCGTAAAAAAAACATACTTGACCGCATCCTTACTCATCTACCCAATGCAGATGAATTTGTCCATGACAGTATCGGTAAATCCTAATACCGCCTTATCAGTCTACTCTCCATCATCAGTATAATCATGGAAGGTGTCATCAACAGTGCTATCAAGCAGCATCTGCTCAAAACTAACCTGCTCAGTGACGCACAGTTTGGGTTTTGCCAGGATCATTCAGCTCCTGAACTCGTCACAGACTTGGTTCAAACATAGAAAAAGGAACTGAATTCCAGCCCTTGACATTAAGGCTGCATTCTGCCAATTGTGACAAAAAGGACCCCAAGCAAAAATGGTACAGCGGGCCAACACTCTGTTATAGGTGCCATACCTGACAGATAGGAAGATGGTCATTGTTGTTGGTGGTCAGTCATCTCAGCTCCAGGAAATCTCCGCAGTAGTCCCTTAGGATAATGTCCTAGGTCCAATATCTTCAGCTGCTTCAACAATGACCTTCCTTCCATCATAAGGTGAGAAGTGGGGATATTCGATGATGACTGCACAATGTTCAGCACCATTCGCAAATGCTCAGATACGGAAGCAGGCCATGCCCTAAGCAAAAATATCTGTGCAAGTAACATTTGCGCCACATACGTTCAGACAATGACTGTCATCGTTGAGAAACAATATAACCACTTTGTATTCAGCAGCATTATCATCACTAATCTCCCCCACTATCAATATTCTGGGGGGTTTCATTGACCAGAAACTCAACTGGATTCGCCACATGAATATAACAGCAGATCAGAGGCTAGGAATACTGCACGAGAAACTCACCTCCTGACTATCCATAGCCTGTCCATTATCTACAAGGCACAAGTCAGGAATGAGATGGAATATCTTCACTTGTCTGAATGAGTGCAGCCCCAACAACACTAAAGAAGCTTGACACAATCCAGGACAAAACAGCCCATTTGATTTGCACCACATCCACAAGCATTCAGTCCCTTCACCATGGTCACTCAGGAGCAGCAGTGTGCACTATCTACAAGACACAATGGAGAAATACCCAAAGATCCTCAGACAGCTCCTTCTAATGCATCATAATTAAGCTCTGCAGTCCTGCTAATCTGATCGTAAATGGTGGCGGACGATTAAACAACTCCATTTGGAATGACAAGGGCAGTAGACGTTTGCGAACAGCACCATCTTCCAATTCCCCTCCAAATGAGTCAACATCCTGATTTGGATATGCATTGCCGTTCTTTCACTATTGCTGCGTGAAAACCCTGGAATTCCCTTTTTAGTCACTAGTGGGTCACCGCACAGCAGGTAGGTTGCAGCAGTTGGAGAAGGCAGCTCAGCACCACCTTCTCAAGAGAACTGGGGACGGGCAAGAAATGCTGGGCACATCCAGCAGTGCCCACATCCAAAAAAATCTTTTTTTAAAAAATAGTTCCAAGTTGAGCATCTCGATGGGACAGTTTATCTGATTTGAACACGAACAGGAAAGCGGTGTTTCTAATATTGAACATTTTAGACTTTTCTATTATTAAAGGGTGTTCAGTATTCGATGACATATTGTTGCTGAATGCTGTGATAAATTGCATCTGTTCTGTTTAAATCAACAATACGGGCGTATTGTTGGATCAATCCTTCGAAAATATCAGACAGAAAATGACAATTATCGTAGAGAGAATGTACTCCCGCCAGATGAGACTCACTGATAGCAGGTCATATTCAAAATATTAATGGAATACAGGCTGACACTGAATCCTCCCACCGTCCATATCACAGGGGTTACCATTGACCAGAACGTGAAGTCAGATCAATATACAAATACAAGGGTTACAAGAGCAGGTTAGAGATTTACAAGTCTATACGGAATAATTGACCCGGTGTCCTAAACGGCATGAGATATAGCAATAGACTTAGGCCATTCAGCCGTTCCTTCATTCTGATACTGTGCCTTTTTGTCATTATCTCTATGAAAAGTGGAAATATCTTTGATTAGATTACTTACAGTGTGGAAACAGGCCCTTCGGCCCAACAAGTCCACACCGACCCGCCGAAGCGCAACCCACCCATACCCCTACATTTACCCCTTACCTAACACTACGGGCAATTTAGCATGGCCAATTCACCTGACCCGCACATCTTTGGACTGTGGGAGGAAACCGGAGCACCCGGAGGAAACCCACGCAGACACGGGGAGAACGTGCAAACTCCACACAGACAGTCGCCTGAGTCGGGAAATGAACCCGGGTCTCACGCGCTGTGAGGCAGCAGTGCTAACCACTGTGCCACCGTGCCGCCCACCATACATCTACATACTGACTGCATCAATTTTTTCAGCAATCCATTAGTTTCAATCAGAAATCCCCCAGCCCCCAACCCCCACAATTCTTCTAAATTCCATCGAGTGCACACACTGCCGCTCATATGACAAGCTATCATCGCCAGGATCGATCACCTCCAACACCAGCAGATCTTTCTCCAGACATAGTGCCCAAAACAGCTCACAATTGGCCAAATGCTGTCTGTCCATAGCCCATTACATTCTCAGCAGTATGTCTCCCGTCTTGCATTCTTGCTCTCTTGAAACGAATGTGAACATATCTTTTGCTTTCCTAACTGCCAACTGAACATGCACGTTAACCATAAGAGAGGACGAGTGCTTCAAAATCCTTTTGGGCTTCAGATTTAATGGATCCTATTAGAATTTCGTGTCTCCCCTCTTACACCTACCAAAGTGCATATTCTCACACGTTCCCATATTGTGCTCCATCAGCCACGTGTTTTCCCACAGTCCTAAACTGTTCAAGCCTTTCTGCAGCTTCCCCACTTCCTCAATATCATCTGCAAATTTAGCAAAACTGCCCTCACGTCCTTTGTTCAGATTGTTCATACATAATACATTTCTTGGCTCCCTGAGGACCGTCCACCATCTATAAGGCACAAATGTCTCGGTGCTTGACTCCATTCAGGTTGAACCAGTGGCTTGACTTGAATTACACCTGTAAAGTTTTCACTCCCTGCACCACGGACTCTCAGTAGAAGCACATCCTACCCCCTTTTGTTGTGAGTTTACTTCATTAATGGCGCACAATCCCAGTCTATTGATGTCAATCTGTCTCAACACTAACTGAGTGGTGCTCACACCAACTATGTCACTGTCTCTTGATGACGATGGAGGGAGGTTGGCGAGGGGTTGTCTATGATGAATACTTGCGTGACTGCCAGGCTGAAACCTGCCCCGACAGACTCAGATGTACCTGTGCCCGCTGTCACCGCTGCAGGCATGAACAGTCTTCCTGCAGATCAAATCAAGGAAAGTGAAGGACCTGGATAGTGTTCCTGGCTGAGCACTCAGATCCGGTGAGGACCAACTGGCAGAGGTATTCACATACAATTTCAGCCGTTCCCTCCCACGAGCTGAAGTCTCAACCTGCTTCAAGAAGACCAACATCAACCTTCATCATTGTGCTTCCAATTAAACCTGTTGGACTATAACCTGGTGTTGTGTGATTTTTAACTTTGTACACTCCAAAACAACACTGGCATTTCCAAATCACAACACCATAACACGGCTGTGTCCCTCAGCTCGCTACTGTACTCCCTGTACACACACCGCTGTGTCCCTCAGCCCCCTACTGTACTCCTGTACACACACGGCGGTGTCCTAAGCCCCCTACTGAACTCCCTGTACACCAATAGCTGTGTCCTCAGCTCCCTACTGTACTCCGAGTACACACACGGCTGTGTCCCTCGGCCACCAACTGTACTCCCTGTACACGCACGGCCGTCACCCTCATCCCCTACTGTACTCCCTGTACACACACGGCTGTGTCCTCAGCCCCCTACTGTACTCCCTGTACACACACGGCTGTGTCCACAGTCCCCCACTGTACTCCCGGTACACATACGGTTGTGTCCACAGTCCCCTACTGTACCCCCTGTACATGCACGGCAGTGTCCCTCAGCAACTTACTGTATTCCGGTACACACACGGCTGTGTCCTCAGCCCCATACTGTACTCCCTGTCCATACAGGGCAGTGTCCCTCAGCCCCCTACTGTACTCCCTGTACACACACCGCTGTGTCCCTCAGCCCCCTACTCTACTACCTGTACACACAGAATTCGGCCTCAGCCCCCTTCTGTACTCCATGTACACACTCGGCTGTGTCCTCAGCCCCCTACGGTACTCCCTGTACACACAGAATTTGTCCACAGACCCCTTCTGTACTCCATGTACACACACCGCTGTGTCCCTCAGCCCCTTACACTACTCCCTGTACACACAGAATTCGTCCTCAGCCCCCTACTGTACTCCCTGTACACACACCGCTGTGTCCCTCAGCCCCCTACTCTACTCCCTGTACACACAGAATTCGTCCTCAGCCCCCTACTGTACTCCCTGTACACACACGGCAGTATCCCTCAGCCCCCTACTGTACTCCCTGTGCACACACAGCTGTGTCCTCAGCCCCCTACTGCACTCCCTGTACACACACAGCTGTGTCCCTCAGCCCCCGACTGTACTCCCTGTGCACGAACGGCTGTGTACCTCTGCCCCCTACTATACTCCCTGTACACACACGGCTGTGTCCCTCGGCCACCAACTGTACTCCCTGTACACGCACTGCCGTCTCCCTCAGCCCCCTACTGTACTCCCTGTACACACACGGCTGCGTCCCGCAGACACCGACTGTACTCCCTGTACACACATGGCTGTGTCCTCAGCCCCCTACTGTACTGCCTGTACACACATGGCTGTGTCCACAGTCCCCTACTGTACTCCCTGTGCATGCACGCCAGTGTCCCTCAGCAACTTACTGTACTCCGGTACACACATGGCTGTGTCCTCAGCCCCCTACTGTACTCTCTGTCCATACACGGCAGTGTCCCTCAGCCCCTTACTGTACTCCCTGTACAAACACGGCTGTGTCCTCAGACCCCTACTGTACTCCCTGTACACTCACGGCTGTGTTCTCAGCCCCCACTGTACTCCCTGTACACACACTGCTGTGTCCCTCAGCCCCCTACTCTACTCCCTGTACAAACAGAATTTGTCCTCAGCCCCCTACTGTACTCCATGTACACACACTCGGCTGTGTCCTCAGCCCCCTACTGTACTCCCTGTAGACACAGAATTTGTCCTCAGCCCCCTACTGTACTCCCTGTACACACGTGGCTGTGTCTTCAGCCCCCTACTGTACTCCCTGGACACACATTTCTTTATCCTCAGCCGCCTACATACTCCCTGTACACACAGGACTTTGTCCTCAGCCCCCTACTCTATTCCCTGTACACCGACAGCTATGCCCTCAGCCCCTACTGTACTCCCTGTACACATACGACTGTGTCCCTCATCCCCCTACTGTACTCCCTGTACTCACACGGCTGTGTCCCTTAGCCCCTGCTGTACTCCCTGTACTCACACAGCTGTGTCCCTCAGCCACCTACTGTACTCCCTGTACACGCATGGCTATGTACTCAGCCCCCTACTGCATTCCCTGTACACACACGACTGTGTCCTCAGCCCCCTTCTGTACTCCCTATACACCCACGGCTGTGTACTCAGCCCCCTACTGTACTCCCTGTACACTCACAGCTGTGTCGCTCAGTCCCTGACTGTACTCCCTGTACACACACGGCTGTGTCCCTCAGCCCACAACTGTACTCCATGTACACACACGGCTGTGTCCTCAGCCCCCTATTGCACTCCCTGTACACACAAAGCTGTGTCCCTCAGCCCCTGCTGTACCCCCTGTGCACGAACGGCTGTGTGCCTCTGCCCCTTACTGTACTCCCTGTACACACACGGCTGTGTCCTCAGCCCCCTACTGTACTCCCTGTCCATACACGGCAGTGTCCCTCAGCCCCCTACTGTACCCCCTGTACACACACGGCTGTGTCCTCAGCCCCCTACTGTACTCCCTGTACACTCACGGCTGTGTTCTCAGCCCCCTACTGTACCCCCTATACACACACGGCTGTGTCCTCAGCCCCCTACTGTACTCCATGTACACACTCGGCTGTGTCCTCAGCCCCCTACTGTAATCCCTGTACACACAGAATTTGTCCTCAGCCCCCTACTGTACTCCCTGTACACACGCGGCTCTGTCCTCAGCCCCCAACTGTACTCCCTGTACACAAAGGACTTTGTCCTCAACCCCTACTGTACTCCCTGTACACACATGGCTGTGTCCTCAGCCCCCTACTACACTCCCTGTACACACATTGCTTTATCCTCAGCCGCCTACATACTCCCTGTACACACAGGACTTTGTCCTCAGCCCCCTACTCTATTCCCTGTACACCGACAGCTATGCCCTCAGCCCCTACAGGACTCCCTGTACACATACGGCTGTGTCGCTCAGCCCCCTACTGTACTCCCTGTACACACACGGCTGTGTCCCTCAGACCCCTACTGTACTCCCTGTACACACACGGCAGTGTCCCTCAGCCCCCTACTGTACTCCCTGTACTCACACGGCTGTGTCCCTCAGCCCCCTACTGTACTCCCTGTACATACTTGGCTGTGTCCTCAGCCTCCTACTGTACTCGCTTTTCACACCCGGCAGTGTCCCTCAGCCCACAACTGTACTCCCTGTACACACACAGCTGTTTCCCTCAGCCCCCTACTGTATTCCCTGTACACACACGGCTGTATCCCTCAGCCACCTACGTATTCCCTGGACTCACAGGACTTTGCCCTCAGTCCCCTACTGTGTTCCCTGTACACCGACGGCTGTGTCCTCAGCCCCATACTGTACTCCCGGTACACACACGGCTGTGTCCCTCAGACCCCCTACTGTACTCCCTGTACACACATGTAGCTGTGTCCCTCAGCCCCCTACTGTACTCTCTGTACACACACGACTGGGTCCCTCAGCTCCCTACTGTACTCCCTGTACACACATGACTGGGTCCCTCAACCCCTCTGCTGTACCCCCTGTACACACACAGCTGTGTCCCTCAGCCCCCTACTGGACTCCCTGTACACAAACGGATGTTTCCTCATCCCCCTATTGCACTTCCTGTAGGCACATGGCTGTTTCCTCAGTCCCCTACTGTACTCCCTGTAAACACACGGCTGTGTCCCTCAGCCCCCTACTGTACTCACTGTGCACAAACGGCTGTACACTCTGCCACCTATGTACTCCTTGTGCACACAGGACTTTGTCCTCAGCCCCATACTGTACTCCCTGTACACACACAAATGTTTCGTTATCCTCCTGTTGTTCATCCTGTACGCTCACAGCCGTTTCCTCAGCCCTCTACTGTCCTCCCTGTACATACACGTCTGTGTCCTCAGCCCCCTACTGTACTCTGGTACACACACGGCTGTGTCATCAGCCCCCTACTGTACTCTCTGTACAGACACGGCTTTGTCATCTTCCACCTACTGTACTCCCTGTACGCAAACGGCTGTGCCCATAGCCTCTACTGTACTCCCTGTACACACACAGCTGTGTCCCGTAGCCGCCACTGTCCTCACTGTACACACACGGCTGTATCCTCAGCCGCCTACTTTACTTCCTGTACACACACGGCTGTGTTCTCAGCCCCCTACTGTTCTCCGGTACACACACGGCTGTATCCTCAGCCCCCTACTGTATTTCCTGTACACACACAGCTGTGCCCTCAGCCGCCTATGTACTCTCTGTACACACACGGCTGTGTCCTCAGCCTCCTACTGTACTCCCTGTACACATACAGCTGTGTCCTCAGTCCCTACTGTACTCCAGTACACACACGGCTGTGTCTGAAGCCCCCTACTGTACTCCTTGTACACACACAGCTGTGTCCTCAGCCCCCTGCTATACTCCCTGTACAAACGCGGCTGTGCCCTCACTCCCCTACTGTACTCCCTGTACACACACGACTGCGTCCTCAGCCTCCTACTGTGCTCCCTGGACACACACGGCTGTGTCCTCAGCCACCTACTGTACTCCCTGTAAACACACGACTGGGTCCCTCAGCCCCCTATTGTACTCCCTGTACACACATAGCTGTGTCCTCAGCCCCCTACTGTACTCCCTGTACACACACGGCTGTGCCCTCAGCCCCCTACTGTACTCCGGTACATACACGTGGCTGTGTTGCCAAATTCCAAGCAATGCCAACTGTAAGTTTGCTGATGACATCACCAAAGCAGGAGGGATATCAAACAACGATGAGTCTGAACACAGAAAGGAGATAGTGGGTTTGGTGGCATGGTGGAATGATAATAACCTCCCTCTCAAATTCGGCAAAAGTAAAGAACAGATGATTGACTTGGGAACGAAAGGAGGGGAAAAAGCCACTATTTACATCAACGGTTGAGACAGTGCAGCGCGTCATGTCCCTCGGAGTGATGATAATTAGATTAGATTTCTTAAAGTTTGGAAACAGACCCTTCAGCCCAACAAGTCTTCACCGACCCTCCGAAGCGCAACCCACACATACCCCTACATTTACCCTTACCTAACACTACCGGCAATTTAGCATGGTCAATTCACCTGACCCGCACATCTTTGGACTGTGGGAGGAAACCGGAACACCCGGAGGAATCCCACGCAGACACGGGGAGAACGTGCTAACTCCACACAGTCAGTCGCTTGAGTCGGGAATTCAACCCGCGTCTCAGGCGCTGTGAGGCAGCAGTGCTGACCACTGTGCCACCGTGCCGCCCACTAACTGGCAACCTACCCTGGATTTCTCACATAGGTGTGACAGTCATGTTGGTTCAAAAACGTCTCTCCTTCCTCACTTGACTCAGAATATTTAGCATGCACTACTTCTATAGATGCACTATTGTGAACGTACAGTCCTGGTGCATAATGGCCTGGTACGGCAACACTCTGCCCAGGACCATCAGAAACTACAGAAGATTGTGTTCACAGCCCAGACTATGAGGGACTCCAATCTCCCAACCATTGACTCTATTTACACGGCTCGTTGCCGCAGAAAAGCTGCCAACATCCATTCAAGATTACTGAGGGAAGGGAGAGAGGAAATAGCTAGGGCCTCAATAGATATCTTTGTACCATCCTTGAACACACTGAGGCCCCAGAGGACTGGAAAGTTTCTAATCCCCTTGTGTAAGAAGGGTAGCATGAATAATCCAGTTAATTATAGACCGGTGAGTTTGACGTCTGGGGAAGGGAAGCTGCGAGAGAAGATACTGAGGGATAGGATCTATTCTCATTTGGATGAAAATGGTATTATCAGTGAGAAGCAACATGGTTTACTGCAGGGAAGGTCATGTCTTACCAACTTATTAGAATTATTGAGGAAGTGGCAAAGTTGATTGATGAGAGAGGGGCTGTAGATGTCATGTACATGGACATCAGGAAGACGTTTGATAAGATTTATCATGGTCTGGTTATGGGGAAAGTGAAGTCACATGGTGTCCAGGGTGTGCTAGCTACATGGATAAAAAAAACTGGATTGGCAACAGGGTACAGAGCGTAGTAGGGGAAGCGAGTTTCTCAAAATGGGGAACAGTGACCAGTGGTGCTCCATTTAAGATGTTCCCAGAAATATACATGAATGGGCCGGGAGCACAGAGATACAGACCTTTAGAAAGTAGGAGACAGGTTGAGATAGAGGATTTGGATCGGTGCAGGCTTGGACCGTCGAATGGCCTGTTCCTGTACTGGAATGTTCTTTGTTTTAACATTACCAAAGACCCATCATATCCGGTGAAGATCTCCCACAACCTCTTGCATCAGGCTAAAAGATACAGACGCTTGAACACAGAGCAGTAAGTTCAGGAATAGCTTCTTCCTAGCTGTTATTAGATTGATGAATGGACTTTCTAATCTCAGATAATGCTGACTTTGTTCATGTTGATCTCGCCTAATGCACGCCCTGTGCAGCGTAACCTATATGCCTCTCAGACATGTTTTACAGCCATCATTCAGTATATCCATTCTTACCATGATCTTCCTGGACATCTTGGCACAGGACAAAATAAATCCTCACCGCCCTACTCCCAGTTCCTTACTATTAGACTGACAAATTGACATCTCTCACTTTTCAAATAATATTAATCTTGCTAATGTCGATCTTACTTTGCACACTTCCTGTGAAGCTGTAACCGTGTATGCCTCACTCTTTCCAAGGAATCTGTGATCTCTGTTTTCTTGTTTAGGGTCATGAGCCTGCACTACAATAAAAACAAATCTTTCCATTATACATTTGACTAAAATAAACGAAACCAAATCAGATCAAACACGTGGACTGCAGTGCCTCATGGTCTTCTCAAGGTCAACTGGAAAAATGAACTAATGCTGCCGGAGTCAGAGATATCCATACCTAAATAATGAATATAAGAAGATGACCACTCTTAGGAAGAACAGACATAGGGAATCAAATCGGTTTAAACATGATCTTAGATATATCCAGTTTTCACTCACTATTTGTAAGTAAAGTGTTCCTACGAAACTGTTCGCAAGCTGATATGGTGTAAAGTGCAGTCGCATTGATTTATATGGAAAAAAATTCGGCTTTCTTCGTAAAAGCGAAAATCCTGTTCGGATTTCTTTTGGTTAGCGAAACAATGTCCTAATGTAAGTCATTCGGAAAGGGAAGTGGTGAAAAGCGAACTTTTGAAAAGCGGGGCACGCCTGTATTTACAAGGGCATAATATTGAGGAAGATGGGAAAGGCGAAAAATAAATGAGGTGAATCTCACATTTTATTTTCAGCCCAGCTCATCATCGTTCTCTTTATTTGCTCTTTTTCTTCTTTATCTCTCTTTCTCTATTGATCCCTCCTCCCCTTCAAAGCAGACTTCCTTGTCAACGGTATTAATCATACTCCTTTCCAGCTGCTATCATTTCAGGAAAGTTTCCCAGCACTTTCTGTTCGTTTCTTTGCATTTCTTTCTATAATTTCAGGTTTTCAGCATCATCCTTTATTTGATTTCACCTTCAATTTTGTTATTTCGTGGGATGTTGGTATCTCTGCCAAGGACAGCATTTGGTCCCATCACTAATTACCCTGACTCTGAGGCCATTCCACAAGCCAATATAAAGTTAAGCACAGTCATGGGTCTCAAGTCAAAATTAACCCAGACTGCGTAATAGCATTAGATTTCTTTACCGAAGGTGACCAATGAAAGATAAAGGTTTTCAGACAAAATGTTGCTTTTATGTTTATTTTTCGTGAAATTCACTTTTATTCCAATTCTTATCATTTTTATTTCAGTTCTGTCACCAGCTGTGGGGGACTTGAAGCAAATCATTTGAAACAATATCTTTCCTTTAATAAGCTTTGCTCCTGAATTACATCCAGAAACATTCCTATATTCATACATTGTCCTAATCATGAAGCTATATCCGAGAAGAGAACAATTTTGTGATTGAAATATTTGTAATAGAAAAAGTGGCCAGAAGAGAGCTTGAAACATTAAGTCTACATTTTACCAACGTGCAGCCAATGGTTTGTTCAGCAACAGCACTGACACAGAGATGAAGATCGGGGATATTATGAGCTGGTAGTGGACAGGTTTGGTGACAGGGAGAATACGAGACATAAATCAGTTCAAGGCAAAAAGGGATCTTGAGATAGTGCAGAGTTTTGTTCGCAGATGTTTGTGAGGGAGTGGTCTGCAATTCAAGAATAATGAATGAAGACTGCAATTGAAACTGAAGACAATAGTTTCTTTCTCTGACAAATATAGATAACAGAACTTGCAACGAAGTTCAAACTTGTTTATGGCATGAATGAATGGACAGAGGTAGAGAACACCAACAATAGTGAGAATAGGTTAGTAGAACACCCTCCACCCCGCCCAGAATAATCATCAGTACTGCTGATATCCGATATGGTAGAAATCCCCAAGAGGGGGAAATCTTGAAAAGACTCAAGGAAAACCTCCTCTCCATTGTTGTAAGGTTCCAGTCCACTATTCTCAGATTCAGATCTATGCAGCTGTTGATCTCTGTTACTGTTGGAGTTGATGCATCTGTTACTACAGTGGGATAGCACACTGAGTGAAGCCCCTCACCAATAGGAGAGGGAAACCCTCCAGTGATACAGTTACATTGCATGGAGACTGACATCAACCACAGTCAGGGCAAACAGTCCCTGCTTTCAATACAGCACATTCAGTTCACAATATAACTCGACTGGACTACCTGTTGACATTGCTGGCTATTGGTCACATCTCCCATCACCAATCGCTCCGTGAAGTCAGTTGTGGGGGAGAATAAGAATATTTTCTTTTTGTAGGCTACATGATTCTGCTCTGTTGTCCGTTTACTATGCTGTAACCATCTCTCCAAAAACCCCTCCACCCCCCAAAAGAATCAAAACCAGGATGTTGTTACTGTGCTGATCTCTCCTCCACGGGAACAAACGCCATCGAACAGACTGTCATTGGACACAGCCACCCCGAACATAGACAGGAAGTGTGGACTTCTCCGAATGTTCCTCTCACTGCTCTAATAAGGCAACTGTGGAACTTCCATAGGGAATATACTTCAGTAATTTATTTATATAAATTGACAGAACCATACTTTTTTTAAAGCATTTTGGCCTATGTCCAACACTAAAAGTGATAATTACAATGAACGTATAGATTTAAACATATGAATTAATGAGTCAGATTCAATGAACATGATATTGGCTGGGAGATAGGGTGGAATGGGACAAGTGGCTGTGGAGACTGCATGGGGAGTACAATGATATTCCCCAGTCATCATCCCTCTTTCTGACAGACAGAATTAATTCTAATGCATAACAAGGAAATAGCCAACATTTGGGAGATGCAATGCTGAATGACAATATGAACTCAAAGGATTGAA
Source organism: Hemiscyllium ocellatum (assembly GCF_020745735.1). Lineage (NCBI taxonomy): Eukaryota > Metazoa > Chordata > Chondrichthyes > Orectolobiformes > Hemiscylliidae > Hemiscyllium > Hemiscyllium ocellatum. The sequence continues at coordinate 35,127 of NW_026869081.1, read as the reverse complement.
TGTGATAAAATGAACTATATTTTATATACATACCATCTAATCATTGGGAATACAGATTGAGTAGCGTCACCAGACCTGAAACATTTACTTTGATTTCTCTTCACAGATACAGCCAGGCCTGCTGAGCTTGCCCTCTAGGTTCTGTTTTTCTTTTTTGCTTGAGATTTATCATATTGTTCATATCTGGCAGGATACTTACAATTGAAAGCAGACACTAATAACAAAATGTAAAGGGCAATGGGGACAATACAGGAGACTAACAGTAGAGATACAGTCATTCCAAGCTGGAAGAGACAATGGGCTGAGTTTCCCCCACTTTTGCTGTAAATAACTCTGTGATATGTAATCAAAGCCTTTGGAGAGGGGGTAGACAAGCCGGTTCAACGAAAGATACAGAGTGCTCCACCAACAATAATCTATTCCTATTATCACATGAAATTTCAGCTGCCTCTAAAATGTATTTTCAAACAAAGTGGTGTTCCTGAGATTTACAGGATCATCAGAAAAATATTCTTTTTTCCTTTGAATCTTAAAGAAGAAACAGATTTCGGCCGTAACACAGGTGTCCCAGACAGACCAACTATAATAGGAACAGCAAAGGAGTACATTGTTCATATGTAACCAAATTCAGCATGCAGCCCTGTCAAGAAACATGAAATATAGTGATACGGAAACATGAAATACAAACAGGAAATGATGGTAGAAGCGCAACTGATGAGTAAGTATCTGCAGAGCGAAACAGAGTTAACATATTGAACTTGATGTGACACTGTTCTGTGTATCTCTGCTCAGAGTGTGCCAGACCTGCTGAGTTTCCCTCATTCGATTTCGTTTTCTTTCTGAACTGTGACAAATTGACTGATCTGAACGATATAAGCAAAGCTCTGTCTCAGTTGAATCGCGAGTATTTTTTTATGGACATTAAATGAGAAATTACAATGTTCCTATGTTTGACAGCGCTTTAACTATCCATGACGTATTGCATTGTGATACAAAAAGATCATGAGACATTGTTGAAATAAAAACGGAAGTTGCTGCAAAAGGTATGCAGCATCTGTGCAGAGAAATCAGAATTAATGTTTCTAATTCAGTGGCCCTTCCTCAGAACAGATGGTGGCTCTGAAAATGTAGATTAATACACAGCAGAGGCTAAATAGCTGTTAATGGATACTGTTAGTAGCTAACAATAGGGAGTGAGTAATGGAAGGCTACGTGAGAACTAGGCCAGGTGTAGGGTAGGGGGCATTGAGGAGTTCAGTCCCTAAAATTATTGACCATTATTTTGAGTCTGAATGGCTGCAGGGTCCACCCACGGAAAATGAGGTGTTGTTCTTCCAGCTTGTGTTGAAATGTCCTAAAATACTGCAGCAAGCCTGACGCAGAGATACTGGCCAGGGAACAGGATGGGGTATTAAACTGGCAGACAACTGGAAACTCAGGGCCTTTTGCAGAGGTAATTTTGTGAAGTGGTCACGCAGTCTACCTTTAGATTCCCCAATTTAGAGCAGATCACAATGTGAGCAGCGAATGTAGTAGACCGGATTGTGGGAAATGTTGGTAGAATGCTGCTTCACCTGCAAGGTATGTTTGGCCCTTGGATAGTGACGAGGGAGAAGATAAGTGGGGAAGTGTAATATCTCCGGTAGGGGAAAGGGAAGTGGACCTGTGGTGGGGGCTAGGGGAGGTGGTGTGTGTGTTGGGAGGGGCGGGGAGGTGTGAGCATTGAATAACGAGTGGACCAGGGTGTCCTGGAGGAAATGGTCATTTCAGAAGGTGGAAAAGGGAGAGGAGGCAAATATGTGTCTGGAGGTGACATCGCGCTGGAGGTGGGGGAAATGCAGACTGATAATTCTTCTGCATGTGAATGCTGATGGGATGGTAGGTAAGCACAAGGAGAACTCTAACACTGTTGCAACAGGGAGGAGAGAGGGTGAGGATAGAAGTGCAGCAGGCGGGTCAGAACTAATTGTGGGCCCTGTCGACAACAGTGCTGGGGTATTCTCGGTTGAGGAAGAAGGTGGAGATTTCAAAGGCCACATTTCTGAAGTTGACATCATCAGAAGCAATGTGATGGAGACGGAGGAACTGAGAGAATGGAATGGAGCCTATGCAGGAAACAGGATGTGAGGATGTATACTCCAGGTAGCTGTGGGAGTGGGTGTGTTAATACTGAATATAAGTGACTGGTCTATCCCCAGACATAGAAGCAGAGATGTCGAGGAAAGGAAGAGAGGAGTCATAGATAGACAGATGAAAGTGAGGGAAGGGTGCAAATTGGAAACGATTTTCCATTTCTGGACAAGAGAGAGGAGCAGCAGTCATGATATCATCTCCTTATCGGAGAAAGTGTTGCGGATGGGAGGTGGAAAAAATGGAATAAGGAATGGTCTACGTACCCCATGAAGGAAGAGGTATAACTTGGGCCCACGTGTTTATCCATATACCTCCTCTGTATGGCAGGAGCAGGCTGAAGCCATGGGTCTGCCCAGGCAGTTCTGTTTGTGGATTTTCAGGAGAAAATAAAAGCGAGCACTGCTATCTGAGGATCATCAGCTTCGGGACTGTTAGGTGGGGGCAAGGTGGGGGTATGGGGTTGTGTGCAAGTGGGTGGGAATCTCCAGATGAAATGTGTTCATATTTAGTTAATAAAATGGCCTGAGGTTTGATGGTAGGGTTATGGACCAGCAGGTGACATGTCGAGGTACTGAGAACTGGCACTCAGCCTCTGAAATGCCGAGGTGAGTGCACCACCCTTACCGACACATGCTGAATAACACAGTCAGGTTTGGATCGAAGCATACAGCATAGATTCTTTTCAGAGGGTGATAGGTGGAACAGGGTTAGGGGGATGCTGAGACATTAAGACAACGAGTGTCACATGGAATGTTCTCAATGAACAGATTGAGTTCAAGTAAACGCCAGAGGAATGGGTCCAGGTGGAGGGACAGTGGTAGAGCTGGGTGCAGGGTCTATGGGATGGCGAGTGGACTCTTGTCCAAAGAAATAGACACCAAGGAGAGAATGGTGGAGGTCAACATCATGTCGTTCCTGAAATTCATTAAAGTGGGAGCACAGAGGGATAAAGCTGAGACCTTTGTCGAGTACAGAACATTCAGCATTAGAGCGTGGAAGGTTAGGAGGGAAGGTGAATACACGACAGGAGGTGGGCTTGGGGGAGGAAATGGACTCAGAGTGCAGGGCATGGGTGGGTTGGCAGGTTCCAGATGCTCACAGGCATCTCTAAGTTATTCCATCTTGCGGGCCTCGTATATCTGGTGAGCATGGCGAATGAGCTGGAGAATGAAATAGAATTGGGGAATGGTGCAGCCTTGAGCCAGTGTGATGTGATGCTGTTACACAGAGAAAATGTTGATCTCAGTGGCACTGACATCGCACGACCAGTCCTCAGAAAGTAACTGATTGAAAATAATCGGAATCGTTATCTTATTGTAATGCTCTGATTTCATTGGGGTGACACTCAACCAGCAAGGTCTTACTTTTCTGAGACTTTAGACCAAACTGTGAAAGCTGAATGTATCTTGATGTTATTAATAAGACAAATCCATCCATGTTTTGGAAGGCACTAGCTAAGGCAGAGATTATTTGTTATTCCCAATAGCTCGAGGGAAGGAGTCATTGTTCATTGAAGAAATTACCAGCACAGAATTTCCTCTGATTCCCATTAACCACAGTTTGCTGAAGGTGAATGATGCTACATGAGGGAAATATTACTTTGATGCAAGGGAAGTTACTCTGATCTCACTTCAAATGACACTGGAAAATCTGTTAAAATGGTAAAGAGCAAAATGATCGAACACGCCTTGTTTGAACAATGTGGTCACTGTCCTCACAACGTTTAAGGAAAAACTGATGCTTGGACTTCTGATTCTGAGGAGAGGTTTGTTCTATTGGGATGAGGCTGTTTAGTTAGCACTGTGACATAGAAAAAGAAAAAAAGTTCCACTCTGTATGGGAACAGAACCATACTTTTCATATTGTATTGGACAGTGGTAGGCACACACTATTGTCTATTCCGAATGGGCATTGATCATCCCAACCTCATCATTGACTGATGAGGTTAGCAGCACGAAACCAGGAGTTCCCATCACTCTAGTTGGAAAGCAAAAAGTACAAGGCATGGCCAGTGGAAGTGAGAGTAACTGGGGAATAGGGGTAACTTACTGTGGGAGTGGAAGAAGATAGATGTGAAGAGACATCATCAGTGGAAGAGTATGTAGCAGCAGAAGGGGTAATGCAAGGGAAATAGGAATGTAAAAAAAAGAGTAGGAAGGCGGAAGAAGAATGGCTAATGAAGTTTTGGTGACTGGGAAAAACTTGCTTTAGCAAAAGTGAGTTTGGGTGAAAAACATCAATCTTCTGGAAAATTGGGATCTGGTTCCATTGAAAATTACGATTTGATGTATTTCTTTTTCTATCCCTTGATTATTGTTCAGATTGCATATTCACTCTATATTTCTGCATCTCCATCAATTGCAGATGATATTTCTTCCCTGGTATGGTGTCTCAACATTTTGGATTTTTTTGAACAGTATGTATTTGCTTCAAATTCAAGGTAGACACGAGCATATGATTTGATCTCCTGCAGTTTGTCCTTAACGTCGAAGTTAATTGAATATTTATCCTCATCACACTAGCTAATTCAAGCAATGAGTTTGCGCCCATCCTGCCATGAAAAATTCTTCAGTTCTGACTATTGTTACAAAGAACAGTGCCACACAAAAGGCTAATGTTCCAGTGCAAGTTGCCAAACCATAGTTCATTCTAAATTAGGTACACACTTTATGAATAAGACATGCTGAGGGGCAGAGTTTAAAAGGTGAATTCAAGTCTGTCGAAAATGCTATTTGCAGCTCCCTCAAAATAGGTGTTAACTACATCACTTTGTAAATTCTCCAAAATACGAATAGCAAGAGACTGGAATTCTTAATTCTTCTTCTGTGAATAACATCTGGAGAAGAGGAAGGAAATCAAGGTTTGTTTGTGATATTCATAAATGATGATAGTGAGAATGTGGAAGATGGATGGCAGTGGAATGATAACTAATGTTGGGGATGATGCAAAGATTAGCTGGGTGGTTCACACTGAGGGGGACAGGGTTAGGATACAGGACGATATAAACAGATGATTTCTACATCTAGATTAATGGCCGATGAAGTTTAACATTGATAAATGTGAGATGATGCACATCTGAATTAACAAGACAAGTTAGTACTCAAACTGTGAAGGCGAAGGCTAAATTTTTCATTGCAGCAGGGAAGGTTGAGGAGGGAACCTGGTACAGGTGTACAAGAGTATAAGGCGAATGGAGAGGATGAACAGACAGCAGCTGTTTCCCTTACTCGGACGGTCAAATACAAAGGAACACATACTTAATGTGAAAGGCAGGGGATTGAGAAAGGATTTGTGAGTCTATTTTGAACTGAGAGGATGCCACAGACATAGAATATAAAATTCCTACAGTGTGGAAATAGGCTGTTTGGCCCAATAAATCCACACTGACACTTCAAAGAATAACCTATCCAAACACGCTCCTCCTATATTTACCCCTGACTAATGCAACTAACCTACACATCCCTGAGCACTGTGGGTAATTTAGCATGGTCAATTCACCTAACCTGCATATCTTTGGATTGTGGGAGAAAACTGGAGTACCTAGAGGAAACCACGCAGACACAGGGAGAATGTGCAAAATCCATACAGGCAGTCACCTGGGACTGGAATCAACCTGAGTCCCCAGCGCTCGAAGGCAGGATTGCGAACCACCGAGCTGCCATTCAGCCCGTGGTACCAAGTGTCTGGAATGCATTTCCTAGGCGGGTGATTGAGCCGGTAATCTCACAAACTTTCTAAAAAGCCTTTGGATATGCACTTGGTCATGCAGGCTCGCATTTTCATTCAATGATTCGATGTGGTGGCAGCCATGAACAAAGATATATTCTGAAGCAATAGCTAATGGCAGTCGTTGGTTTGTTCCATTGACTGTACTCAGTCAGTGAGCCTCCAATGAAGTGCTGGTGTTATCTTCCACTTTCTATTTAAGTATTTCTGTTTCCTTGAGTTGGTAATGTAATTTCCTGTGTCTATGTTGTCATTTCCAACCCTTTTACTCAGAGGGTGGTAGATGGAATCAAAATTGATGTGCTTGTTGATGGAGTTCCGGTTGGAATGCCATGTTTCTAGGAATTCGTATGCTTGTCTCTGATTGGCCTGTCCTAGGATGGATATGCAGACCTAGTCTAAGTGGCGTACTTCCTCATCAGTACGTAAGGTATTCGTATTGGGATCATGTCTTTTGTAGCTAGCTGATATTCACATATCCTGGAGACTAGTTTTCTGTTTGTTTATTTCCCCGTTGTAATGTTTGTTACAGTTCTTTCAAGGCTTATTGTTCCTGGAGCAGAACAGACAAAGATGTGAATTTATTGCGGAGCTCAAAAACGTTATTTAGTAGAAAAAAATACTCAATTAGTTGGCATTACAGCATCAAGGAATTCTAATTTCAAGGTTGTCAGCAAAAGAGCTAGGAGTGAAATAAGGAAAAACGTCTTTATTTAGAGAATTGTTACAAATTGGAATTGAATGGCTGGGAAAGTTGTGGATGAAGATTCAAAAGAGAATTGGATATCTATTTGGAAATTGATAATTTAAAGGGAAACAGAGAGAGGGCTGGCAAATGGGAGGTGCTTGGGAGACATTTGTGGAGCTGATGCATACATAATGGCCAATGCTCTCCTCCTGTACTTTATAGTTTTGTAAACTATCATGTGCCAGCTGTGAATAAAAGTCAGTGTCCAATTATGTCACTGTGTAAATGCTCGAAAATATGTGATTATTTGGTGCAGCATAAGCATTTAAAATGCAAGTATTGCAAGGTCAGCTTCATTATGAAGTCTAATTATTACTCAGAACATGAATATTTTACATGTTGTATTCCCATTACTAAAACAAATATATCATTGCTTTGTCACAAAACTCTTCGGAAAGCTCTGACACAATATTATGTCCGTTGCTTTTTTTCACTCTCCACATTTCATATTAACCATCCTTCATTCTAAAAATTGGAAGGTTTCAAAGTATTGTTCACTAAAATTTGATAACACAAATAATTTATTTAGTTTAATGTTCACAGTCCATGTTGAATTGTTGCCATTTTTAAATTGCTGGCAAATAGCTGAAGATCGTACATTTCAGTGAGAAATTTAACTGATTGATTATATATAAATGTATAAGTACGCTAATTCTATTTGTATGTTCAATCTTTTTCTCCCTCTGAACCTCAAATCATTCAAAAGCCAACCACTTTAAAAATATTGGAGTGGCAAATCATTGCTTTGAATCCTGACATTGAATATCTAATTCTAATTACCACAAGAGTTATGTTCTTCCTTCGCTAAAATAAAATATACATGCTTTATCTCTGTGTTATAAAATTTTGACATGAGTTTATACTTTAATTCCATAAATATAGAATCAACATAATTAATTGAAGAGATTATAGTTCAGTTGAATGATTATCATTCACATCTTATTTTTTGTTCAATTCATGAAATATAGTAAACATCTGATTATTGTTCTGGTCAGGAAACTCAACACCGTGCAATGATCTACGCTGAAAATTGCTTCCAATAGATCTGAAATCATTTACAGAGACATTGGACCTCACAGCTTCCTGTGATACAGAGGAACTCAGTGGCCTGTTCCGAAATCTGTGCATTGATCTTCTAACCTGGTTCAGGGCAGTCAGGCAAACATTACTTCACAGCAAATAATTTGGAAATCACCTTGGGCAGGGGCAGAACCCGCCAAAGACTATCACTGGTCTCAGTGTAGGTACAAATGTTGTCCAGGTTAAATACTAATGGCTGACCAGCAATCAAGTTTAAAAATTAAACTTCAGCCAGAGCCTGGCCCAGAGAGCAGACGTGTTGACATGGAGAGCCAGAATCACACCATACAGGTTACCTATTGTAATGAAACCTGACCTGCCTCCCAGACTCCATAGATCTGACCTCAGACCAGACAAGGGTGAAGACGTTAACAAGTTGACAATCTACTGCAGTGCCTTGTGTCTCACAAAGAAACCTCTAAATCCATATCCAATAAATGTCACCTTCATATTCTCCAGTCTCAAAATAAAATTGTACATCTCTGTGAATGGTCAGAGATTACTACATGGGTCACACAGTGGAATGTATGTGAAGTAACCAGCAGCAAACGGCAATCCAAAACTCACATTAATCACTGAACTTGGCGGATTCTGTCTGGTCTAAGTAACCACAAATATTATACTGGCTTTCAGGTGACTGTAACAATGCACACCAAACTGGAGGTTTTGGCCTTACACCCCTTCAAAGCTTCCTGATCTCACACACATCACTCCCTCACACATTCAACAATTGATGAGAACCCACAAACTGGGTGAAACTGGAAACACAGAACAGTGCAGAACAGTGCAGAACCTTCGGCCCTTGACATTCTGTAGAACTTTTTCTCCTACTCGAGGATCAGACTAACCTACATACCTTTCATTAAACTACCGTTCATGTGCCTATCCATTTAAATACCCCTATTATAGCTGACTTTACTACAACTGCTGCCTGTTCATTGCACACACCCACCACTCTCTGTTTAAAGAACCTACCTCTGATATCTCCCCTAAACCTTCCTCTAATTACCTTAAAACCATATCCACTAGAGAGACATTTGCACCCCGGGAGAATGTCTCTGGCTATTCAATCTATCTATGTCTCTCATCATCATGTACACCACTGTCAAGTCATTTTCCATTCTTCTTTATTCCAATGAGGAAAACAAGCTAGCTCCCTCAAATTTTCTTTGTAAAACATGCCCTCCAGTCCAGGTTGCATCTTGATAGGTTTCCTCAGCACCCTCAACAAAGCTTCCACATCTTTCCTAGAACGAGGCAACCAGACCTGATCACAATATTCTAAGTGATGTCTCACCAGGGCTCCATAGAGTTGCAGCATAACGTCGCACTCTTAAATTCAATCCCTAGGCTAATGAACACATCAAACACATCCTTAACAACCTTATAAACCTCCCAACATTGTGGGAGCTATGTCATGAACCATATGATCCCCCTGCTCTTTCACAATGTAAGAATCCTGCCTTTAACCCTGTATTCTGCATTCAAATTCGATTTTCCAAAATGAATCGTATCCCAGTTTCCATATTGAACACCATCTGCCACTGCCATGTTCCTGTTGCAAACTACAACAGCCCTCCACTCTATCCACAATTCCACCAACCTGTGTTACATCATCAAATTAAGAACCTACCCTTCCACTTCGTCATCCAAGTCATTTATCAAAATCACAAACAGCAGAGGTCCCAGAACCGATCCTTACAGGATACCACTGCTCACCTAGTTCCACACTGAATACTTCCCATTTACCACCACCCTCTCTATTCTATGGGTTAGCCAATTCTGTATCCAGACAGACAGGTCTCCCAGTATACCATGCCTCCTTACATTCTGAATGAAACTACCACGGGGAAGTTATCAAACACCTTGTTAAAATCCATCCACTCCGCATTCACTGCTCTACCTTCTTCAGTGTGTTTCATCCCATCCTCAAATAATCCAATAAGAGTTGTGAGGTATGACCTGCCCCTCATAAATCCATGCTGACTATTTCTAATCAAACCTTGTTTTTCCAGAATCCTCTCCAATAGTTTGCCCAATACTGATGTAAGACTGACTGGTCTGTCATTCTTAGGAAAATCCCTGTTTCTTTGCCTGAACAAGGGATTACATTTGCCACCCTCCAATCAACCGACGCTACTCCAATGGAGAGTGAAGACGCAACGGCACAGAAATCTCTTCCCTCTCTTCCTTAAGTAACCTAGGGCGTTTGCCGTCTGGTCAAAGGATTTATCTATCCTTATGTTTGTACTTCAAACAGTCTGTATTTCACCTCAACTTTTTACTTCCTGTCCAAACAAATGATTGATTGCTTTCCATTTCAGGGCTCTGTACAGTGCTGCCTTCCTGAGCAAGTATGGTTCCCAATATCCTGTGTATTATGGAATGGAAAACATGGGAACGGCAGATGCCAAAGCTTTGACTCTGCTGCTCCTCAGATGCAGCCTGACTGGCTGTGCTTGTTTGCGCCACAATTTTCGACTCTGATCACCAGTCCTCACTTTCTCCATCACTGAGGGCTGTCCCCTCTGCACACTGAGCAGGGAACTAATCAGCAGAAACTCGTTGTATCTGGAGCTGACTGTTCAGTTCTGGAAAGTTGCATTTGATGAACACATTTACTAAAAACGAATTTCAAATTCAACAAATATTCATTCAGTCCCAGAGTTACAGTTTTGGTTCATGAATTGGACAGGTTGATAACGAACAGTGAATGAATGAAGAACTCCGAGGTACAGAGTGTTCCAGGTGATATGTTCCAGGTTGGATATGCTTTACCTTGATGCTGGTAATATTATCAGACAGACAGATACGATAAGGAAACGAGGTGACATGTGGAAGTGTGACATTTTTGCCATTACAGAGATGTGTTTGAGGGAGGTCGGGGCTAACAACTCAATATTCTGTGGTGCCAGAACAAGAGTCAGGACAGAAGAGAGGTTAAAATAGGAGGTGATGGTGCCTTATTAATTATGGAGTTAGTTACTGGTGTAAGAAGGGACGATATCTTGAAAGGATCTTCTCATGAGGCTTGGTTGTTAGAGCTCAGGATCAAAACCATGACAGAAACACTGCTAGGGATATATTATAGACCCCCAGATAAAGGAAAGTACGGGAGCAGGTATATAACCAAGTTATTGAGGTGTGTAAAACAATAATAGGATAGTTATATTCAAGCATTTCAATTCCAAACATTCATTCGGTCAGTGATAAATTTTTAAGAGGGGGCAGGTGCTTTGAAATTTATTCCAGAGAGCTTCTAATATCAACACAGAACGGATACAACAATGGGCAGTGCAGTGCTGGGCCTCACTGTGGGGAACGAAGCCAGTGAGCTGTTCCAGGCAGAAGTGGCAGAGCATTATAGGACCAGTGAACGTGATATCACACATTTTGACTTTGCAAAGGAAAAGACCCCAAAAATGTTAGAAAAATAAGACCTTTTTGCATTGGGGAGACAGATTTTATGGAAAACAATGACAGGATCTGGCCAAAGTGCAGTTGCCTCTGGGTGAAACTGCAGCAGAACAAGGTGGGGAGGGGGGTTGGGGGAATCATTTGACTAAAATTGCATTGATGACAATGTCGGCCCAGCAAGTTACACCGAAGATAAAATTTAGGAAAACAAACCCAGTGAACCTCAGATGTCGACACAAATTCCGAACAGGATGAAAAGGGAAAGAGAAGCTGAAAGCAGGTACCAAGTGAGCAGGTCAAATAAGGTCCTAAAAGAATATAGCAAGTAGAGGGCTAAACTTAAACAATCAGTGGAAGAGCAGAAGGAGGGGTGATAAAACTTTAGCGGGTTAGATTAGCAAGAATCCACAGTCATTTTGTTTTGGTTTATTAAGGGGAAGAGGATAACGCGGGAAAGAATGGGAGTATTAGAGACTAAGGGGACAGCCTGTTCACAGTGCCAGAGAATATGTTAAACACACCGTACGAATCGCTCTTCAGTTTGGAGAACCAGTTCCTGGATTCAGGGAGAGTGACCTTTTGACCCTTGAGCAAATTGACACAGGAGCTGAGGAAGAATTGGGAATTTTATGCAAGATGGAGTGGGTAAATCACCAGATTAAAGACCACCAAGTCTCACATCAGTGAGAGGGAAACAATTGTAGAAAATTCGGAGGACTGTTGAGGCTGGATCATTACATATTTTCAAGGCTGAGACAGACAGATTTTTATACAAGCGTAACGGGGAAATCACAGGAAAGTGGAATGGGGGATTAACAAAATAAATGTAACCTAATCACGGAAAAGCAGACTCAGTGAGCGGATAGACATATTGTTGCCCTTACGTCTAATGGTGTTCTTTTCCAATAACCTTGTATTCACAAGAACATCAACCTCTCTAACTATAGAGTGAGACACAGTTTGGAATGCAATCGAGGGATTCAAGGAATTCATAAACGCAATACAAATGGACAGGAAGTACGAGAGGACTGCGATAACACGGATTGCCTGTTAGGGTGAGGATTTGCATCGACACAATCACCACTACCAGAAGAAAGACCTCAGTAAGACACCCTCCAAGGCCAAGAGCAGACCTGCACTGGGGAGCAGGTAGCCTGGGGCCAGGTGTCAAGGAGTGCTGAAGGCCGAAACACTACATCATTGTCGTGTCTCCTTCCTTCCCTGACCAAGATTAAATGTGAAGGGGTAGGGAGACGTGCCGTTGTAGTAGAGTAAGTAGGAAGGCTTTGACATGAGAGGCTTCGGACAGCTCAACTCAGCAAAATGTACAGGGAAACTCAAATAAAGTCCTTTTAACTTTATTGTTACAGCAGTCTAGATGGCATTTAGGGCAGTTGCACACCCCATCTTGTGAGATGTGGTAGCTCAGGGAGAATTCAACTGTCCCTGATGGCTACACGTGTGGGCACTGCACCCAGCTTCAGCTCCTGGGAGACCGTGTTAGGGAGTGACGCTGGGCGGCAAGGTGGGTCATGGGTTAGCACAGCTACCTCAGAACACCAGTGACCAGGGTTCAAATCCTGCCTCGGGCAACTGTCTGTGTGGAGTTTGCACATTCTCCCCGTGTCTGCATTGGTTTCCTCTGGGTTCTGCGGTTTCCTCCCACGTTCCAAAGATGTGCAGGTTAGGTGAATTGGTCATGCATAATTACCCGTAGTGTTGCGTGTAGGGGAGTGGGTCTGGGTGGGCTGCTCTTCGGTGGGTCAGTGCGAACTTGTTGGACTGAAGGGCCTGTTTACACACTGTAGGTAATCTAATCTAGGATGCACTCAGGGTCATCCGAGATACTGACAAATTCATAGACACTCCCCTAGTTATGTTTCTTTAATGACTGTAATATTCCAGTCCAACGTTCATCGTCCTGAGTTCATTAGCCTTACCTGTCAGTCCTGTTGTATTTAAATGAACACAATTTAATCCAACAGGCGTTCCTTGCTTCCTGTCATGTTCCAGGCAGAGAGTAGATGGGCGACCACCATGAATGGCAAAGGGAGTACCCTCGAAAACAAGTAGACCATTTTGGATTGTTGGGGGCCATGTCCGTTCAGGGGAAAGCAACAGTTGCCAGGTTGGTTGTACGACCACTGGCATTTGGGCACAGCGGGAAAGGGTGATGGTAAACAGGGCGTTAAAGTTAAGTGGGTCGATTGTTAATGGGACAGATCAAAGATTCTGTGGTCACAAATGGGAATTCAAGATGGAGCATTATCTCCCAGGTGCTAGTGTCCAGGATGTCTCCAATTGGCTGCAGAACATTCTCAAGGGGGAGGGTGAGCAGAAGAAATCATTATGCACGTTGGCACAAATGATATCCGTAGAAATAGGGATGAGGTCCTTCAGCGTAATTACAGAAAGCTAGGAGAATCATTCTTTAAAAATACCTTGACAGTGATAATCTCCTGAGAGGGAGATTAACGTCAGAGACTTGCACTGAAGGGGATTCCAATATCTCTTGCGGCCAGTTTTGCTCGGGTTACAAGGTAGGGTTTAAATTAGATTGGCAAGTGGTGATATCCTCAAGAGCAGGGAGGCAAGTGGAAGGAGATACAGTAATCAGAAATAGTAAGGTTAGGCTGGAAAACGATAGAGAGAAAGTAATGAAATTTGGATTAAATTGCATCTGTTTCAATGCACGAGGGCTGACAGGTAAGGCAGATGAACTCAGGGTGTGGATATGTAGGTGGGACTAGGATATGATAGCCATTACAGAAATATGGCTAATTGATGGAAAGGACTGACAGCTTAATGTGCTAGAGAACAGGTGCTTTAGGTCAGACAGAGTAGATGAAAGGAGAGGAGGGGGAGTTGCATTTCTGATTAAGGGGATTACCACAGCAGAAATCAGAGATAAAATAACTGAGGGATCACCCAATGAGGCTTTGTGGGTGGAGTTAAGAAATAGGAATGGAATGGTGAGGTGTTGGGGTTGTAATATAGGCCCCCAAAGAGTCAACAGGAATGAGAGTAACAAATATGCAGGGAGAGAGGGGAGACCTGCAGGAGCAATAGGGTTATCATACTAGGGATTTTAATTTTTCTAATACAGACTGGAACGGCCAGAGCATTAAGGGATTTGATGAGATAGAATGTGTTAAATGCATCAGGAAAGTTTCCTCAAGCAGTATATAGAGGGTCCTACTCGGGAAGGGGCAAAACTCGAACTTTTCTTAGGAAATAGGGCTGGACAGGTGACTGAATTAATAGTGGAGGAGCACTTTGGGACCAGTAACCATAGTTCTATTAGTTTTCATATAGTTATGGAGAAGGACAAAACTGGTCAACAGGTTCATGTTCGAACCTCGGGCGTGGCTCAAGTACAGGCAGCTGGGATCAAGGGAATCCCTGGAGATATATAAGAGATACAGGAGTTCACTGAAGAAAGAAATCAGTCGGATGAAAAGGGGGCAAGAAAGAGCCTTGGCTGAGAAGAATAGGATGAATCCAAAAAGGTACTTAAATATATTAAAAGTAAAAGCAATAACTGGAGCGAAAATAGGACCCATCGAAGACCAATGTGGACAAGTATGTGTGGAACTATAAGAGATGGGTTAAATCCTCAACGAATATTTTTACTCTATGTTTCCCATGGAGAAAGACATGATGACTTGAGAACTTGAGGAAATTAGTCGTGATATCTTAGGGACAATCCATGTCATAGTAGATGCGATTTGGACGTACTAGAATGTTTGAAAGTGGATAAATCTCATAGTCCTTACCAGATATATCAAAGAACACCTCAAGTGGCTCCAGAAGAATTTTCGGCGACCCTGGACTATAATGTTGATCATCACTGACCACAGTGGATGTCCCGGAAGACTGGAGGGTAGCAAATGCCATGCCCTTATTCAAGGAGAACTGGCCCTTATTCAAGGAGAACTGCACGAAAAAAGCCTTGGAACTTCAGACCAGTAGGTTTAACATCCGTGGTAGGTAAGTTACTTGAGAAGGTTCTGAGGGATAAGATGTACATGCATTTAGAAAGACAGGCTTTGATTAGGAATAATAAGTGTGGCTTTATTCGAGGAAGTTTGTACTTGACAATTTTCTTCATGTAATTGGATGAAGTAACCAGTAAGATTTACTTGAGTGGGGCAGTATACGTCGAAACATGTGGTGTTGGAAAAGCACAGCAGGTCAGGCAGCATTCGAGGGGCAAGAGATGTATGTTTCGGGCATAAGCCCTTTATCAGGAACATCCAATACGTCGATTCTCCTGTTCCTGTGATGCTGCCTGACCTGCCGTGTTTTTCCAGTGCCACACTTTTCGATACTAATCTCCAGCATCTGCAGAGCTCACTTTAGTGCCTCATGATCAAGGACATCCAGCTCCTTTTCACCAAGAGCACTTCCCATCATCTCGCCTTCTCATAAATACAAAATGAGAAGGATTGCATTTTTTGCCAATCATTTATTTGCCTTATGAAGCAAAGACCCACCAACAACAACATCACTGTTGCCATTGGAGTTGATTGGAGATACTGAGGAGGCGATTATCCAGCTGTATTATCTCTGAGTATGAATCCAGGGAATCAGGTAATGAACCAGACACCGGATACGAATCCCACAACGGCAAATGTTGGAAATTGAATTCAATAAAATATCAGCAATTAAGAATCAAATGAAATAATGAAACCATTGTCGATTGTCCTACCTGGCACCCTCATGCACTTCAGGAAAGGAAATTTACCATCTTCAGCTGGTCAGGCTTACATGGAACTCCAGACCCACAGCAATGTGGTTAACTCTCAGTTGCAGTTTGAAATGGCCAAGCCAGCCACTCAATTATATCACTCACTTCAAAGCCTCAAAGAAAAGAAACCACATGGACCTCAGCACTGACTACTTACAGCCCACGGACTGCAGTGGGTCAGGAAGGCAGCTCACCAACACCTTCTCAAGGACAATGAAGAAAGGGAACTAAATACTGGGCCAGCATCCCATTAATACATAAAAGAAGATGATCACACTCAGGGAAAAGAGAAAAACAGACATAAATAATGTTAAACAGGGACTTGGACATATACCTTACATGGTCATTATTATCAGTAATATGGGAACAGGAGAAACATAAGTAAGGTTTAATTTCATTTTTTATTTCCATACCACCTGATCATCAACAATCTCTTTGCTTCTTTCTCTCTATCTCTCTCTTTCTCCATCTATTCAACTGAGTCCTTCTCCCCTTCATAACAGAAGTCGGTGTCACCAATCACGCTATTTCCCAACTGTGTTCAGTTCTGATGTGTGGTCATTAGAATTGAATTGCCAATTCTATTTTTCTCTCGACCCGAGGGGGCTGCCAAATCTGCTCAGTTTGTCTGGCACAGTTCTTTACAGTTTCTGATCTGTTGCATCATTCTTTGCTTTATTTAACCTTTAATTTTGTTTTTACTTGGAATGTCTGCATCGCTGACAGGGGCAGCATTTTTTGACCTCACCAAATGTCATTTACTCTGAGGTCATTCTTTCAGGCAGGACAGAACCAAGCACATTGCTGTGGGACTCACATAAATCTTAAGCCAGACCAGATAATAATGCAAGTTCTATTTATCAAAGGACATCAGTGAAATAGATAAACGTATGGGCAATCTGCTGGAAATGTTATGGTTGTTATTTCCAATTCCTGTCTTTTGTATTTACTTTCTGACAATGTCTGTGGTAGGATGTGGAACAGTGTATTTCTGTGTAATAACCTGTGCATCTGAATTACATTTCTTCCGACATTACTGAGCTGAGAGAGTGTTTCTGTCATTAAGTTATTTTAGAGACAAGAAAAAAATTGCGATTGAAATATTTGCAACTGAAAGAGTGCTTAAAGGAGAGGTGTAACCATAATGTCTGAATTATACTAAAGTATAGATAATGGTTTATTAAGCGTCAGCGTTTAAGTCAAGATGGTGACTGGGCATATAATCGAGCTGGTAGTGGATAGGTTTTGTGATGTACAGAATACCGAGACACAAATGAATTTTATTTATTTAAATTTGGTATTGTGAACAGTCTCGTTCTCAGATGTTTGTTAGGGCGGGGGTGTGGGCCGTTCTGAAATTTGTGGGTAATCAATGGAATTTGCATTTGAAACCGAAGACAATAGTTTCCGTCTTTGTCAAATATAGATAACAGAAATAGTAATGAAGTTCACCATGGTTGAAGAGATTAATAAATGGATAGAGATGAAGAAACTTACCAGGAACACCAACAGTGGCGAGGATAGGGTAGTAACCCGCCTGGATAATCAACAGTGCACCCCATATCCGAAATGGAAACCAAGACGAGGAAAAAAAGACAAGACCCCAGGATAAACTCCTGTCCATTGTTGCAGCATTCCAGTCGCATGTTCTCAGATTCTGATCCATTAATGGATCATTCCACACTATTCTCAGATGTTTAAGTCTCCTTTTTCTGTCTCTGTAGGTGCTGATCCCTTTGAGTGCTGGAGTTAATTCATCTGCTGCTACAATGGCATAAACCATTGCAAGAGACCCCTTACTAATAGGAGACGGAAAACATCCAGTGACATAGCTAGGATCCATGGAGACTAGCATCACTCACAGTCACCGAACAAACAGCTCCATTTAACCCCTTTCAGTATGGTTCCTTCAGTTCACAAAAACTACTGGACTGGATTGAATGTTGGCACCGTTGGCTATTGATCACATTTCCCATCACCCATTGCTCTCGAGAAGTTAGTAGTGAGGGAGAATGATGCATGTTTTCTTATCGCAGGCTAGATGATTCTGCTGCGTTGTCCATTTGCAATACTGTAACCGGCTGAACCTCGCACCACCACCTCCCTCAAAACCCACAATCTACATGCTGTTACTGTGCAGATCTCTCCTCGACTAGAACAGGCAGTAGCCAATATGTTTACAGTGGATATACTTGCACTCCAATACATAGGAAATGTGAATTTGCCTGGGCATTCCTTTAATTGGTCTAATAAGGCAATTTTGTATCTTCAACATTCAATGTGCTTTAGCACTTTTTAAAATATAAACTCACAAACACCTTAACACACTTTACGAAGTACAAGTTTTATCACATTCCCCTCATGGTGACATCATGCCAGGGTTTAGTCTGGTGAAACCCCTTTGCTGATTAAACCTGTACACAATACATCTAACAGTCTCTCAACAAAACACTATCATTGGGAAAGATACATTTACTTTGGTACTTTAATCATTTTGCATGACCAGCCACATATCATTTACTTGCTGCTGTGTAAAAAAATCTATTTGTGACTTATGACCAAGCACATCCAGGTCTGTTTCAACAACCGCATTTCCCAACCTCTCACTATTTAATGTACATAAACGTGAATGATGATATTTGTTGTTCATATCTGAAATATCTTGCAAAGAGCTACTGGCCAAACACTGATCCTTCTGACACCCCAAAGCCTTCACTCCAGATAATTATACTACTCCCTTCATTCCCTCGATTATCCAACTTTTAATCAATTCGGTGTACTCCACCCCTACCTACCCATGGACTCTACCATTCTCTGCTCACCTCTATTCAACCTTGTCAGCCGTCTTTTGAAAATTCAAATACTTCATTTCCACTGGTTCTCAATTGTCGATGTCACAACGGACAACCTCCATAATATCCAACAGGTTTAGCAAAGATCAAGATCACTTCCCCTTCCTGAATCTAGATGGACTCTTCCGAATCATGACATTATTTACCAAGTGTCTAGTTGTTACATTCCTTACAAAAGGTTCCAATGTTTTTCTTACAGCTTACATTAAGCTAACCACTGTTTAGTTTGTTGTTTGCTCTCTCCGTCCTGTTTTAAATATTTAGGTTTACAATCGCTGCTTTCCAGTCTGGAGGATCCTTTCCAGAATCTAACCAGCTTTGAAGAATAATCAGTAATTTGTTCACTAGCTCTACTGCCACCTCGTCAATACTCTGGGATGTAGCTCATCAGATGCAGCAATACACCAACCTTAAATTCAGTGAGGTTTTGAAAGACGTGCCTTTTATTAATTCTAATTTCCTGCTGTTCCCCATTTTCACCAGTCACTCTGTTCCCCTGTATTTCTGGAAGTTTCTTTCTGTATCGTCCTCAGGGAGATGGACACAATATATTGCTCTCAGCGGACAGATGGGTTCTGTCAGCCAGTGAATATATCGGAGGACTGCACTCCAGTGATGATGGATATGTTACTCACTCCTGCCTGGAAAGTTCCAGAATTAAATCAGTTGAATTCATGGTGAGCATCAGCACAGTCCTGTCACTGGTGTGAGGCTACACAGTATACTGAAGGAGGGGACACAGCTCAGTGACCACCGCAATTTTGGTTTCATACCTGACTCCTGGTCCAACTTAGACAAATGTCCCGGGAAACCCCAGGAAAGATAATGCACTGTCCTGCACCTCCCTATTGATAGAGCTTCCCTTCTGTGGAGCCTCATCTCCATTTGTTTACCATGGACCCAGACACTCAGTAAATGCAGTGTACAGAGTGGGGACACCAGACCCAGCAGCTGACAACACAAACCCGAGATAAGCAACCCCAGAAACTCCACTGATTTTCCAATGACAGGAACAAGTCAATTCCACACACGGAACATGCACGCGCTCAGTGTTGAAAACTATTTCCACTCCTGAGTTTCTCTTCCTGGCTGAGAAAGCCATTACATCTCTGCACACTTCCACAGTGACTGTTTCTCTCTCCAAAGAATCAGTTGACAATGTAACATTACCTTTCTTTATATCTCAGCAACTATAAGGGCAGCACTAATATTGCTAATGGATTTAATCATCACACTCAGAGAAGAGAGGTACAGGGAACCTAACTCACTTTAAACAGGGACATATCTAAATGGATGCAATATTCAGGAATATGGGAAAATGGGGAAATGTGAGAATAACTTGCCATTTTGTTTTCCTTTCAATTCATCATCAGCAATCCCTTTGCTCACTTTTCATTTCTTTTCCTCTCTTTTTCTGGCCATTTCACCATCCATTCAATTTAAACCTGGCCCCCACCTCTGTCTCCAACCTAACCACCCATGATCCCAGGATAAATAATATTATTTCCCAGTTTGCTTTCAGTTGTGACACAGGGTCACTGGAATCAAACGGTTATCTGCATTTCTCCTGACAGAGGCTGCCATACCTGCTGAGATTCTCCAATACTTTCAGACGCTGGAGAATATTATTTTTGATCTCTAGCATCCACTGTTCCTTGGTTTATTTCACCTTTCATGCTGTTGTTTCTCGGGATGCCAGCATCACGGGCAAGGGCAGCATTTGTTGTCCATCACTAATTGTCTGTGACTACGCGGCCATTTGTCAAGACAAAATGGAGCCAACAATGTTATTGTGGGTCTGAAGTCGCACTGAGTTCAGACTGGGTAATAATGTTGAGTTTCTTAGCAAAGACTATCAGTGAAATAATAAAAATAAATCTTAACGGTTTCTGTTTTCCATGAGTGAAATTAGGTTTTATTCCAATTTTTGTCATTCGAATTTAAGCTCTGTCATCGGATGTGGTAGGATTTTAAACACTGCCTTGGAGTCACAGCCCGTGCCTCTGAATTACCTGTCTAGTTACATGATCATTCTGATACAGAGTCCTTATTGCCTAGTCCGTATTCCTTAGTTCCTGCCAGAGACAGATGGCGGGGAAATCAGTTTAACTACCAACAGTCAAAAGGACTTTGGGGAAAAAAGCGAAAGGGAGATTGAGGACAATTTCATGTAAGATCACAGGTTTCAGAATGCTGAAATGAAGACATTTCGACAGCATCCTGCAACATGAGCCAGTATTCCTAGGAATGATAGGTGAAAGGGATATTGGCGTCAATAAAGATGAGGGAGAGTTTTAGATGAACATTCGTTCTGCAATTTTGTAACTGGGTGTGGGTTCATCAGAGTCTTCGACTCATTGGGCTGAATCTAACAATAGTTTGTCTCAGTGACATTTATATTGAGTGTGACAGAGGGATTGTATGTACCAGGCTGACTTAGTTTCATGGTGCTATCTTATCGAACTCACCACATTGACTACCCACTCAATCTCATAGTGTTCCTCGCATTCAATGCCACCCCAATTCTCCAACGCAACATGGCTGGAGGGACTCACCATCGCACTGATACCTCTGGCTATTCTATAATCACTGACACTTGTACCATCTTTCAAAGGCCAATGGGCACACTGTTGTACTTCCTCAGTTTGGAGCCACCCTGCACAGGTGACCCCGAGCATGGCAGATAAGGGGAAATGACACCACGATTTTTCAACAGGGGCACAAAGGTCCTAGTGGATGGGCTAGTATGGGTGGTCCATTCTCTTTCCAGAGGAGGCCCGAGCATGGTCTGAGCGCACCAACCAGCTCAGTGCAGTACCTGCGGTCTCTCTCCCTCCCTCACTCACACACACACACTTTAATATGAATTCCAGGTAGTGTTCCAAAGAATTCCCATTTTCAGATACAGGGACTTTGAGCCATTCAACCTCCTGGGGTCCTGCAACAATATGCACTTATTTTATATCCAATCACAATTAGTAATTCTGGCTATTTCACTTTGTCTCACTTTATTGTAGTCAGCCAAACACTGCTTCTAAACACTTGTTCTGTTATGAAATACATTTTTGAGCAGAGAACGTTTTATCCTCAGCTGTTATCTTGACCGTTATCTGAATTGTACAATTTTCCTTGTTAGGAAAGTTTCTCTTGCCCTTTGCCTGTGCCTGTTTCTGTCTGTAAACGTTACACTGTCTCCCACTCAGTTGGCTGGATGGCTGATTTGTGATGCAGAGGGAGGCCACCAGAGCAGGTTCAATTCCCCACACTGACTGGGATTACCATGAAGGGGACGCTCTCTCAACAAAGGGCCATCGAGCATGGTCAATCTACTCGAAGCTGCACATCTCTGTACTCTGGAGGAAACTGGAGCATTGGAAGTGAACTCACACAGATATGTGAAGGATGTCAAACTCACCTGAGTTTGGAATTGAACCCAGCTCCTTGGTGATGAGCGGCCGCAGTGCTAACCACATATCCATCATAGTCCTCAGTTGGTTCTGTTAATTATTTGTAGCTGACTGAAGAAATCCAACTGGCTTATTCTGATAACTGAACCTGACCCAGTCTTAGACCTTTATCATCGGTCATATTGCCAACCTGGTTACATTTGAAATTTGTTGTGAGCAGTGGAGGAATGGGACTAGAAATGAAAACAGTCACACCCTCCAACCTCAGTCAGAACCGGAACGAGGAGGAATTCACAAATTGGGAATTCATTCAAGTGGGAATTCTCTCACCCAGAAGATTGGGAGGGCTGAATCTTCATATTATATCGAGGCTGACTTTGTATGATTTTCCATAGAAAGGCGAATCAGGGATCATTGTGAAATCAAAGAAAAGTGCAGCTTGGAACACAATGCGATGAATCATAACCTTATTGACTGGGGGAATAATGTCAAAGGACCGAATGGCCCAGTTGTGTCTGTCAGCCCTATGTTCTGATGATCCATTCAGCTCTTCGGTCCTGCTGTGCAGGAGAAGATTGAGGCCACTCCGATGGTTTTGTGTAGTTTGGCAAATGTATTGGTAAATCCAGGCTGGGTCAGGCAGTGACCCCCCTTCCCCCAATCCCACTTTTCAGGCTTCCCCTCTCAGTCACTTCTGCTTCTGATGTCGGTCATGTTACAGGCCCAGATTCTCATTGAATACAGCCCCCATTCCCCACACAAGGTGAACTCAGACAAATCCTCTGCTGTCGGTGAATGCAACATTTAACATCATGACTTCCAGGAAAATAATCAATTATTTTCCAAAAACATCAATAAGAACGTAAGAAATAGGAACCTGCGCTGTCATTAAAGAAGAACATGGCGGATCTACTCCATGGCTCAACTCCACTTTCATGAATAACCCCTTGCTTTCCTCAACTCGCTGAGACGTCACAAACCAATCCCCATTTGTAAATACAATCAGTGACCCAACCTCCACAACTCTCGGGGTTAGGAAATTCCAGCCATTCACTACCTTCTGAAAGAAAACATTTCTTTACATCTCAGTTTGAAATCGATATTCCTTATTCTGTATCCACATCCCTGACTTCGAGACTGCCCTGGTGTGGAATCGCATTCTCAACACCGACCTTGTCAAGCCCCCTCTGTATCTTGTCCGTTTCAGTAATGACACCCTCATATATTTAAACCACAATCAATAATTGCCTCAGCATTTTTGATGTATTCAATAGTTCAATCCTTTCATCCCAGGGACCAGTCTAATGAACCAACATTTCTGCATCAACATGCTGACGTTATGTTTCATACACAGAAACACACCACTCCGTTGTACTGCTCCTTTTTTGGGAGTCCTCTCCACTTAATAACAGCCTGCCTTATGGTTGTCAGTGTCATCCTCAAATTCAAATGTATGTTGCACTCAGCTCCCGCCGTCAGGAGCTGAGTGCAGCGGTTGTAAGCAGCTCTTGCCATCGAACTGATATTTGTGGTACTCCAGTAGATACTTTTTTTTCATAAAGTTCGATGAGGCGTGAGTCTCAGATTTCTAAATGTTTACCAAGTGTCATCCCATGCTAATGCATTATCCACCATACTATGAGCCTCTGTCTTGCGAAAGAACCTTTATTTAGTGATATCTTGTGGAAAATCTCTGGAAAGCCTCGTGTCTACCAGTCCTCCTTTATCAAGTCCACTTGTTACAGTCTCACGGATTTTCAGAAAAACTTTGCATGATTTTACAGGCAAAATATAGTTCGCCTTTAACAAGACCATGCTGACTCTGTGTGGAGCTTTTCGAAATGCTCTGCAGTCCCTTACTTCATAACAGACTCTCACAGATTCCCAGCAATAATGGTTAGGCTAAATAGTTCCTTCTTCCAGTCTCGCTCGTTTCTTGAAGACAGGCGCCACATTGGAGGGTCTCCAGTTTCACTGGATCACTCCTTTAATCCAGAGAGTTATGGAGTATTTCACACAGTGCCACCAGCCACTCTGAGACCACTTCTTTTAAAACCAGCTATGAATTGCTGATGACCTGTTTACCCTTGGTCTTATCTGTTTGAGAAATGCCTTGTTCCTTCTGTTAGAGACAGTTCAAGATCTTCCCTCCGATTACCATTTTGTTTATACCATTGAAATATTTACAGCACCTTCCCCTGTGAGGAACGATGTAAAATACTGGTGTAAATTATCT
This sequence comes from Hemiscyllium ocellatum, assembly GCF_020745735.1. Taxonomy (NCBI): domain Eukaryota; kingdom Metazoa; phylum Chordata; class Chondrichthyes; order Orectolobiformes; family Hemiscylliidae; genus Hemiscyllium; species Hemiscyllium ocellatum. The sequence goes on along the minus strand of NW_026869081.1, from coordinate 10,778 downwards.
GTCTGTTCCCTGTATCCAGTTCCCCAGTCACACCCTCCAAATGTCCTCAATATACTTTCCTGACTTTCTTTATACCAAAGATCACATACACCTCTTGAACTCTTCTCACATACATGGAAAAGCTCGTGCTGCTTGTTTTTATATTTCTTGCCAATTTGCTGACATCACATCTTTTCTTCCCTTTTCTTCACTTTCTATATTCATACAATCATATCACATACAAGCACACTCTTTGGCCCAACTTGTCCATGACGGCCAGGTTTCCCAAACTAAACTATTCCCATCAGCTTGCATTTGGCACATATGCCTCTAAACGGTTCGCATTTATATGTTTGTCCAAATGTCTTTTAAATGTTGGAGCTGTACCTGCATCTGCCAGTCTTCCTCTGGCAGCTCATTCCATAAACACATCACTCTCTGTGTGAAAAAAGAAGTTCCCTCTTCCTCCCTTTTAAATCTTCCCTCTTCCAGCATAAACCAATGGCTCAATGATTTAATTTTCCTATCCTGTGGAAAAGATCTTGGCTTTTCAACCTGACCATGCCTCCCCTGATTTTGTAAATTTCTATAATGTCACCCCTCAACCTCCTACTCTCCATCTGATACTAACTTCAAGAACAAGCATTGCAAGTTAAGCACTGTAAATTTGAAATAATGTTAAAAGTGACGGGTTAACAGCCCTCTGCCCAAACTTCGTACTGTCATTTGTTTTCTTCTTTATGTTACAATACTAAAGCAGCATGAAAGTGTTGAGTCGATAATCCACCTCACCCTCCTCATGATGCCCACAGAATCACAGATGCCAGTCTTCAACCAAATCGATTCGCTACACGTGACATGAAGAAACCGCTGTACACATTAGATATGACGACGGCAATGGGCCTGGATACCATTCCTGCAATAGGAATGAAGATTGTGCTGCACAACAAGCCGTGTCCCTGGTGAAGCTGTTTCAATCCAGCTCCAACTCCGACATCTGCCTGGCCAAGTGGAAAGTTCCTCAACAATATCTAGTCCCACAACAAGGGAATGACTATAGTCTAACAATTTACCACGCCCTCAGTCCCGTCACGATTATCACATTGGTGGGAGTGCTTTTTGACAGAGCTGTTAAGCAGCACTGAAATAATGTGCTCTGTGTGGTTTCCGATAGGTTCCCATGTGGAGATGGTGCTGCTGTGTTAATGTCTCTGGAATACTGGTCCAGACCGGGATAATGCTCTGGCAGCTGGTGGAAGTTACAAACAATTCACAAAATATCGAGACATAAAATCTGGTGCCAGTAATATTGGCCTTCAATCTAATGTCTATTGTAAACATCTGTTCCTTCCCCAGTGTACTTTCAGGAAGTTAATCTCCCGTGCTTCCTGGTCTGGCCTACAAGTGTCTCCAGACACACAGACATGTGATAAACTCTACAATGGTCTCTGATTCGGCCAAGCAAGACACTCAATTGTATCAAATTGTTCTGAGTTCTTAAAGGATAAAATCAGACAGAACACGGCAACAAGCTTGGTTTTGGTAAAGGGGACGGGAAACACCGTCCTGTCGACCAGACAGATGCTGCCTTAATGTTTCAGAGCTTGTGACAACAATGACAGAGCTTTCCCCCAGACTGCACAGAAAGATCAGGAAGGGAGCAGGGTATTAGACACTTTTACCTTTCCTTGTTCTAGCTCATGGAGACAAGTTTACTTTTATAACCCTAGCTAATACATTCTTCAGAAGCTCATCAATTCATGTCTCATTCTGCTCAATGATTGACCGTCCAACCCATACAATCACAGAAGCACTGGCTTTGTACTGTCATAAATGCAGCACGATCTACATTAGTTCCACTTTCCAAAATGAGGCGGACAGCCAGGTATGTTATGGCACTTCAAGGGCACGACCACGTATTTATTAACGGTTGTGAGGTTACCTGCCCTCTCAGGAAGTGCATTCCTGTCCCCAACAGGCTCTGGATGAAAAGCAATTGTCAAATTCTCACTAAACATCAAACCCTTCATTTTAACATCGTACTCTCTTGTTCTTCGCCCTTTGACTGAAAGGAACAGCTGCTGTCTATCCATGCTGTCCATGCCCCTGGTAATCTTATCCTTCTGAAGCACATCCCTCTCAGCCTTCTCTGCTTCAAAGTAAACAACCCGAGCTGATTTACTCCCTTCAACGGTGAATCCTGGTGAATCTCTACTTTACCCTGTCCAGTGCAATCACATACGTCCTGTTTTGTGGCTCCCAGAACTGTATATAGTATTCCATTTGGCCTCACCAAAGATCCATATAGCTCTTGTAATCTGTGACTCCGTGAATAAAGGCTATGTTTATGGTCGCTATGCTTTGTCAACTTGTGCATTAACTTGTTTAATCATATTCAGGGATGCTTCCAGCACCGTCTGAGCTTCCTAGTGTGCTGCTATTCATTGAGTCCTCCCCTGTCTGGTTCCTTCTTCCAAAGTACATCACCTCATATTTATCAGGGTTACATTCCATTGGCCATTGATCCACCCATTTGATCATTCCATCTGTATCTTCCTGTAATATAAGGCCTTCCTCCTCACTGCCAACCAACCATCCAAACCTTACGTCAAACGCAAACTGATATATCACACTCACCCTAAACCCCTGCAAATTCACAGCTGCATCATTTATGAATGCTACAAACAATAAGGTTAAAAATCACAAAACACCAGGTTATAATTCAACAGTTTTATTCGCACGCACTAGCTTTCGCAGTGCTGCTTCTTCATCTCCTGATTATGCTGTTCGAAATGTCGTGCTTAAATAAACAGTTGGACTATCATCGAGTGTTCTGTAAATTTTTAACTTTACCCAAGCCAGTCCAACACTGGCATCTCCGAATCACAAATAAAATGGGACACAACACTGATCCCTGTGGTACACGATTGGATACTGGTCTCCAGTCAAACAAACAGATTTCTACCAGCAGACCTTCTGTCTCCTACCACTAAGTTGATTTAGATACAACTTGGCAAATTACTAATGAATCCTGCCTTTTCCCTGGTTATTCTGCTCCACTTGACATACCTGTAGAATATCTGGGGATTCTCCCTCATCTTGCCTTGCCAGCAGGTTTCCATGTCGCTGTGTTCGTCACTCCCCTTCAAATGAAGAATTGTCTTCTAATTGCAGTGTGAAATAGTCTACCCTTTGCCTGCAATAATTTGCCTTAAATGTAGAGTAGACAGCCTGAGAACAATCCTGTTTATTTCCAACATGTCATATGTTTAGTGACTTCTCTAAATTTCACTATGATCACCTCTCATTCTTTGAAACTGAAAACAACACAGGACGAGTTTCCACATCAGGCAATCTCGCCATCCGAGGGATTAATCTGGAGAATGTCCATTGCACACCCTCCATGGCTGTTATATTCTTTCTCAGATTGAGTCACCAACACTAGACTCAATCCTCGATGTACAGTTTCATTAGCAAGCCGTGAAACTGCTTCAGCATGAACTTCCAACAATGTTCTGATTCTCTTATATGAAGGCGAATCTGACTTTAACTTTTCACTTTTATATATTCCTCCAATTATCATTCACATTACTTTATTTATGAATTCACTGCATGAGTTCTTATAAAAAGCCTTCTGAAAATCGAAATACACTATTTCTATTTTGCAATAAACAAGTTCAAATCATTCTAAAGTCTGCCAAATATGAAGACTCTGTCAGACTCTGTCAGACTCTGTCAGTGTATACTGATTCTCTCCAATGTTGCTGTTAATTTCTAAATATCCAATATCAGATCCTACATAATAGCTTCCATCAGTTTACCTACAGATGTCAAGTTAATTGGTCTGAAGTTCTCCACACTATCTCTTCTTCCCTTTGCAGATGCTTGAATCCCTTCCACTTATCTCCAACGCTTGAAACACATTTACTAACTTCCAGCCTCTGCAGAATGTACAGGAAAATAAAACAGTAATCGACAGCACAATAAATGCGTCTATTGTTGATTTATTTCTAATATTTTGATACGAAGTACAACTGGCTCATCAGACATAGCAATGCTCAATCCAGCTGCAAAACTACTATGCCAGCCTTGAACTATTACCTTGTTATTGATCTGCATTGACTTTATGTCTTTCGTTCCATGTGATCATTTGGCATTACTCAGCGATTTTAAGGATCTTCCTCCTTGATGACAGATGCAAAGGAACTGGTTATTTTCTTGGCCCCTTATAAAGCCTGTCTGGTCCCATTTAAATTATATGAGGCAACACCATTTCCAGTCTCAGCGCCAGGGTCTTGGACAGAATCTTGCAATCTGGTTTTAATAGGGAGATGGGCCTGTATGAGACACATTCCTCAGGAACCTTCCGCATCTCAAGAATTAAGGAAATATTAGCTTCTCTCAAAGATGATAATATGCAATCATATAGGAGTGATTGGGCATCTCTAACATCGGCCCTGACAGAATCCCTATAAACTCCTTATAAAACTCGCCCAGAGGAGCATCAGGACCAGGCGCTTTCTCACTCTGAAGTTGCCTTGCAGTATCCTGTATTTCACGAACTGTCAAGGGGCCATTAAGGAGAACGACCTGTTCCAAGGTTACCCCTGGGAGGACAAGGTTCTTAAAAAGGTTTCAATTTTATACCTCCTGTTTTCACAACCGTCAAACCGATACAATTCAGAGTAAAAGCTCCGTAAAACCTCATTAATCTTTTTAGCACCGTATGTAAGGATCCCGGCGCTATGTCTGATTGCAGTAATGGATGGCGGAGCACGCTTTTTCCGAGTCAGATATGCTAAATACTACCCTGGTCTATCCCCATATTCGAACACCCTTTGCTAGCAAAGGCAAGTTCTTCCTTTGCGTTTTGTGTCAGTATTGAATTCAAGGCAGCCCGAAGGGCCGTGATCTGCTGTAGGTTAGATACCGAAGGCCGCGCAAAACGTCCTGCCTCCGCGGCTTTCAACCATGTCTCAAGTAGACGCTGCTGTTCCTCCTCTGTCATTTCTGGCTAGCCGAATAGGAAATATCTAATCCCCTAGCAAAGATTTTTGCAGTCTCCCATTGCATGGACAGACTGCTAGCCATGCCCGAGTGGATAGTCAAGAATTCCTGAAAGTCCTTCAAAACTTATTGCATAAATTTGGAATGCTTAAGGGGAAAAGGGCCCAAATGACAGTGCCACAAACCTAGCCCTTCACTCTTCGCCTTAACCTCCAAATAGACTGATTCGTGATCAGCGATAGCTATATTCACAACTTTGCAACCCATAATAGAATCCAAAGGGTGAGAGAGCCAGGAAGAGGCCAATCCTTGTGTGACATTTTTGTTGGTTTTAAAAAAGGTGAAGTCCCTTCCGGTAGGATAAAGACATCTCCAAATATCCACCAGCCCAAACTTCTCGCATAAGCCAACCACCTGCTTGGCCTGTGAAGAAATATTTGGGGGCCCACAATGCATCCTGTCCACTGTCGAATTCAAAAGAGGCATTATCTTTAGCATCGCGGATTGAAGATATACTGATGGCTATTCAAGCTGGTTGCTATACTAACTTTGTTATAGCCGGTGTTCCTGGTAAATCATTCGAGCTGTCTAGTGAAACGGTCCGAACTGAATTGATGCTCATGATATGTAAATTTTGGAAAAGTGCAAGTCAACGTTTTCATTTCCAATCAACGATTCCATTCCTTAGGAATTATAACGCGCAAATTACTCAATACAAATTGCTCATCAATATGCAAGGATGAAAGAAACTGTTCTCAACCTCCTTGATTCACTCAGTAAGTCACTCAGTCTGTCGATTGAACTGAATTGATGCTGATGATATGTAAATTTTGGAAAGGTGCAAGTCAACTGTTTCAGTCCCAATCAAAGATTCCATTCCTTAGAAATAATAACTAGCAAATTATTATTTGCAAATTACTCCCCACGATGCGAGGATGAAACACACTGTCCTCAACCATCTTGATTCATTTTCTCCTGCACAGTTTACATCTCCATATCCTCCACACTCGCCAATCCTGTCCTCAGTGCAACTCCTGAATAAACCATCGTTTGTGCCTTTGCTAATTCCGGATGCATCTGTTTGAAGTCCCTTCTTACCACGTGTCCATTACGAAACAATTGCACTTGGGATGTTAAACTTGTTCTCTGCACAGAATCTGAAAGATGGGAAGGTATTGTATGGTGGTCACATCATTGGCTCATAATCTAGAGCCACAGAATAATAATCTGTGAATATCGGCTTGTCTCATGCTCTTTCGAGAAAGCAGTGGGTCACCCTTACCTGGCCGGTCTCTGTGCGACGGCAAACCCACAGCACTGTGTTTTACTCTTTTCTGCCCTGTGGAACAGCTGAACTAACCACTCACTTCAAGATCGGCATAAGATGCTGCCCTGACCAGGTCTGCACACATCCCGTGATGGCAAATCAAAAGAAAGATCACTCCCTTCCTCTGCCTATATCCAATGTTCCAGCAGTTCATTTCCATTCAGGTAGGTGGCCATTCACTGTTTTAGGAGCATCAGTTGTGATTGATTCCCTCCCCTAGAGTGATGACCTTCTGAACTGGCACCTCCGGTGCAAGTTTTATTAATGTTTACCTACAGATGTAAAGATGTTTGAAATTCCAAATGAGTGACAGTGCATCGTAAATGAATAGTTTCCTATTTCACACGAAAGAAACGGAGCCAGCTAAGTGAGGAAAGGAATTCTTGCGATCAAACCTGAGAGTGTTGTTGAGGCAGTATTTGGGGCATTGTGGATAGATTTCCTCTCCTTTATAAGGAGTGATCTCCGTACCACAGGCAGAGTGAACAGGGTTCCACCAGATTAATGCCTGGGATGATGGCACCAAGAGGAGTGAGTGAAGGTTGATCTGTAGCGCCGTGAGAGAATGCGAGGTAATTGCATTGAACACTGGGTGGGATGGGCAATCACTCATTATATTCTAAACAGACAATGAGAATGTGATCACTTCCATGACTATTCTTTCACTCAGGATGCATGCTTGAGGATAGTTTAAGTGCCTGGGAGGACGTTACGCCCTCCTACCCCAACCCCCACTCCTCACGGTGATTGACAGAGACAGAGTTCCAGGTTTTGAAAAAACTCTCCCACATTAATACAGTGCACTTTGTGTGTGTGATCCTGCACTGAATGTAATATTATCCACCACCCCTACAGCAGCCACAATAACTTCATTCCAAAACAGTTAACTATTCCCTCCAGCTACTGACCTTCATGAAGAACTTGAATCCATATTCTCATAGATACAAGATGCCTCCTTGAGGTTTGGGTCATAAGACAATCGGACATGGAAGCAGAAAATAGGCCAGTTAGCCCATCGAGTCTGCACCACCATTCAATCATCGCTGACAGTTTTCTCGAACCCATTCTCTGACCTACTCCTTGTAACCCTTGATCCCGGGATAATCAAAAGCTTATCTAACTTCGTCTCAGATATACTCAATGATCTGGCCCCCACAGCCTTCTGTGACAATATATTTACAAGATTCTCCAATCTCTAGTTAAAGACATTTCTCCTCATCATTGTTCTAAAAGGTGTTCCCTTTCATCTAAGGCTGTGCCCTCGGGTGCTCGTACAATGGAAACATCTTACCAACATCCATTCTGTCCAGGTCATTCAGTATTTTGCATGATTCCATTTCAATCCCTCTCTTTCAAAAACTTCATCGAGAATAAACCCAGAGCTCTCAAACATGCCTCATACGATAAGCTTTTCATCCCTATGAGCATTGTCATAAAGATCTTGTGAACATGCTCCAGGGCCAGTACATCGTTCCTGATATATGGCGCTCAACATTATGCACAATGCTCCAAATGTGGCCTGACCAGAGGAGTATACAACCTGTTTTATATTCAATTCCTCTCGTAATAAATGCCATTAATAACAAAAGCAATTGCACCCCTCACCACTGCCTCAAGCTGCAAGCTTACCTTGAGAGAACCCTGCACCAGAACTCTCAAGTCCTTCTTGATTTCTGAATTTTCTTCCCATTCTAAAAATAGACCATGCCTCTATTCTTCGTGCCAAAGTTCATGACTTCACACTTTCCCACATTGGAAGGCATCTGCCAATCTCTTTACGTGTCGAAATCCTTCTTCAGCCTCCAGCCTCCTCAATACGACCTGTCCATTTTTCTATCTTTTTATCGCTTGCAAATTTAGTCAGAGTGCCCTCAATTACCTCATCTAGATTGTTAATGTAACGAGTAAAAAGCTACGTTTCCAACACGAGCCTTGTGGAACACAACTTGTCACCGACTGCCATCCTGATAAGGATCAATTCATCCCAACCCTCTGCTTTCTGCCAGACAGGTCAGGCAGCATGAAAGGAGCAAGAGAATCGACGTTTTGGGCATAAGCCCTTCGTCAGGAATGAGGAGGATGTGCTAAGCAGGCTAAGATGCTTAGCCTACTTGGCATATCCTTCTCGTTCCTGAAGAAGGGCTTATGCCCGAAACATTGATTCTCCTGCGCCTTTGATGCTGCCTGCCCTGCTGGGCTTTTCCAGCAACACATTTTTCAACTCTGATCTCCAGTATCTGCAGTCCTTACTTTCTCCTTTCTGCCAGACAGCCACTACTTTGCCTCTAACACCAGGGGTTCTTATCGTACTCAGTAATCTCCTGTGTGACACATTGTCAAAGGCCTTCTTGAAGTCCAGGTGGACATATCCATTGGTAGTGCTTGGTCACGCCTGCTCAATTTCACTTCAAAGAATTCCAACAGATTTTTCAAGCATGACTTTCCCTTGATGAAACCATAGTGACTTTATCCTATTTTTCCAAACAGTTCCAAGTATTCAGAAATCTCGTCCTTCACAATGGATTCCAGGATCTTACCCACGACCGAGTTTAAGCTATTCATTGTGGATCTTTTGCCTTTTTCTTTACTCCCTCGTTAAAGAGGGGTGTCACGTTAGTGGGTATCCAGTGTTCTGAGGTTGTTCATTACTCTAGTGATTCCTGAAAGATCCCCACAATCGCCTCCATTTTTCCTTCAGCTACCTCCCTTATAACACTGGGATGTAGTCCATCTGGTCAAGGTTAATTAACCCCCACCTTCAGACCATTCAATTTTCTTGCATGTTCTCCATGGTGGTGGCCAAGATACTCAGTTCTGGCCCCACAATATCTTGAATGTTTAAGGTATTACTCGTGTCTTCCACCGCCAAGGCTGAGCAAAGTAATTATTCAGCTCCTTGGACATTTTCTCGTTCCCCACTACTATCTCCCCAGTATCATTTTCCAGCAATCCAATGTTCACTTTTGCTGCTCTTTTGTACATTATATACCGAAGGAAACTGTTACAGTCTTGCTTTATATTACTCCAGACTTAATAATCCCACTCCTCATTTATTTATAGGGAATATAAAAGGGTGATAGGATAGCCTAGGATTTTGTTGAAATGCATGTTTCAGTAATAAGGAAGTTTAATATCATTTAGTTCACCAGTTACGTCACATGTGGAAATAACCACTGCTGATAATTATCACATATTCTCAGTTACCATTCAGAGAAACTGATTCGTACGGCCGTGAAACTCCCAAATTAATGAGAATACACAACTTCTTTTTCAGGATAACTTTACCTCGAGCTATCGAGGAAAAGCACGAAACTAGAGTTAAATTTTATCAGATCAGCGGTAATCCCATTGAATAGCTGCACAAGCACAGGGTGAATGAAAACTTGTGAGAACAAGTGGTGTTTTCTTTGCGAAATTGTCCGCTTCACAATGTGGGGTCTATTGGAGTGATGTGATGAATTTGATTATATTTACTAGTGGTTCTCCCTGTGAACGGTTACAATTGTTTCTCCTGCCCTGATATCATCACAGAACTGCAGCAAGCGCACTTGAATCAGTGGCTCAATGATTTGCTTATTTGCAAATCTGGGGGTTGTTCATTCGACTATTCACTGTCTCAAAAACACTGCTGATCTCTATTACACTTACAAACTCATTGCCCCGAATCCGAAATGTGCTTTGAATTCCTGATCTGCAGGACGAAGAATCTTTGAAATTCTGGGATGTCTGAACTATTGATATGAATGCATACCCACCTTCAACTATTCTTCACTTATAAGTATTGTCGATTATACCTCAATTCTTTGTTTAACAGATTCGTTTTTAAACAAGGGGTCGGTGTGGTTAAAATAAAGAACTAAAATGATCAACAAATTTCCACCGATGGTGCAAAGGAATTGAGGTCTTCATTAGAAGCATCTTGCAAAGCAAGTTGTTTATCTTCTTAAACATGTTTTCCTAAATACCCTCTCAAAATGAGCCGTTTCTGAGTAATTTGCAGGCAGAATACTTGAAAGAATTTCATGCTGTTTGGAATTATTTGTGGCACTTTTTAAATACCGGTTAAAGTCAACAATCGATGAATCAACTGAGAACATCAGAGTCAACCTTACAGTACTGTCAGTGGAGGGGAAGATAGAATCGTCTCGCACGCTGCTCTTTAGCACGTTATCAATTTCAAAAAACCCAATACGTGCAACCAGTGGGCGTGTAAAGGAAACAATTAAACAGAGCACTGTTTCAACTCTGGGAATCTTTACCAACGATGTGAGAGGGGAATGAAGGGTGGACTGAGCGACTGAGCAAAACTGTCAAGAACCTTACCCCTTCATGCAGGAGCAGGGACATGAACTCTTATGTTCTCTGAGGCATTAATGATCTGAGACATTGAAAGCATTCCCATCGAGCTGCTCCACTCTCGCTGTTATCAGTCAGGAACAATAAAACCTGATTCTCTGATCAGGCA